>NC_056735.1:1366069434-1366369434 GCF_019279795.1 Protopterus annectens | reverse complement strand
CGCTCGAGAGACTTGAACCTCAGCACTGAAATAAATAGGACATGCTGGAGGGACAGATTCATAACCCAGAGGCTCCCTTCACTCTGGAATAAAATCCCAGTCCAGGTTAGGCAGAGTCCCACATTGACTCTCTTCAAGAGGAATCTTGATGAGTGGATGGGAGATCGTAGGTTTACCCCGGGTATCACTTCTGTGTCACTGTTAGACAGAGGCACAGTATACTAACCTCGAAAAAGGGCATAGCAAAATAAATTTAAAATGGGTGGCTAAAGCCAAACACATTCTGGCTAGGCTTATAAATGCCCTAGGGCAGATAGCCTACTATGAACCTATGAACCTATAAACTGGATCTTAATCTCATTTTACTTATAGAGGATTCCATTAATTCACAATGAGACCATATGATCCCAATATAATTTATATGTCGTCATCTTCCTTGGGCTTACATTTTTAAACAAAAATGGCTTTTTTATAGCAATATTAACAAGTGCATCTTCACTATTAATATCCTACTATATAGATTCTGGTTTCATTATTCGCAGTTTTGATCAACAACCACAAAGAGGTAATTGTATCTTGGCTGTGTCTACCTGACTTGATTCCGTGACCACACCCTGTTTTTGGTAAAGCTGTTAAAAAAAGTTAATGAATTGGGCTCTGTATTTTAAACATGGTACTTTCAGTAAAATTTCTTAAGTTCTTCATTATTTATGCAAAAAGCAAGTACTGAGGTACAGAAAATTCAGAGTGCATTAAGTGGAGGAGGGGTGTTGGGCATGCTACTAGAATAAAAATAGATTTCAAAAAACAAAATGTCTATTTGTTAACTTCAGATGGCAATTTTATCTATTCCAGGAAGAATGTTCTCTGTTTTTGGATATCCATTTCCTCTAAACATGCCATTTTATCTTTATAGCTTTCCTTCTGACTACATTCTTTTTATTTGAATGGTCTTGCTCACTCATAAGAAATTTGCACTACAGAGAAAATTATTCAGGACATTTTTTTTTTGTATTTTATGCATTTACCTGTTAACTGGTTATAAATATATAAACTCATTTAGGACTCTTTCTACACACTATTGTTTTATATGTACACACACACACACACACACACACACACACACACTCACACACACACACACACACACACACACACACACACACATATGGATCTTCTTTTAAATACCGAAACTGAAACTTCATAACACCAACGCTCATGGAGGAGTTTAGGAGCAAAGGTTAGCTTTACTTGAGAACTTGGGAAAGGGTAATAGATAACTGAAGGTACATGGATATGGAAAGGAGTTGAAGCTCAGATGTTTTTATGGATAATGACACAGGCTTCTTTAAGCATTTTTATGAAGTATGACATAAGGCACTGCAGAATGGATAAGGAAATCATTGCTGGAGGCATTATAGATAAGGAAATAATTGCAGGGGCCTTTAATGAGTGATAAAGTCAGGAAAGTATCTTACTTTTTGGATAAAGGAGATTCATAAAAAATCTAGTCAAGTTTTGTAAAACTGGGAAATAAGTGAAGGATAGGCGTATCAAGTGAGATTAAGATACCTACAACAGAGATAATCTACATTTTCCAGTGAAATAGGAAGGAAGACCAGTTGATTAGAGAAGTTTCTGAAATGGGAGAGTTGGCTGTGGTGACAGAATTGTTTATATGGCATAAGAGAAGCATATCAGAAAACACGCATGTTAAACTGATAGTAGATTATGGTGAAATGACAGTCAAAGAAAGATGGTTAATTTGGATGCCATGGATATAGATACAGGGCAAATAACGAGGACAGAGGAAGGAACATTCACAGATATACTGCAAACAAATAAGAGGAGGGTGAGGGAAAAATGCATGTGTGGTGGGCTTTGATGAAGTGTAATATAACAAGTCAAATTAGAAGATTTCTGGCTTAAAGACCCTGGATTTCCAAGACAGCCTAGACTTTATATCCATTTACTAAGTATCTTACATACTTTTAATGGGCATTCTGTGCCTCACCTACCACATCATTGCAGACCCTGTTGTTGTTGATTCCCTGTATCTCTGCAAGTCTCATAGGTTAGCAATCACCAGGACCAGGGCCATTAATCTTACTGATAGATAGGTAGATAGATAGGTAGATAAACAGATAGATAGATAGATAGATAGATAGATAGATAGATAGATAGAATGCCTTCTCCATCTCTGAAATAAGTTGCCCCTGCTTGTTAAACGGTATAACTCATTAGCATCCTTCAGACTGAACCTGGATGACTGGGTGGACATCCTCAAATTTATTCTGGGACTAACTGGCCTGGCATTCCTTCAGAAAGATTATACGACTAGAGGGTGGGTATTTGCAAGACATTGATGGTCAAAAGACTAAATTGCTTCAAAGCTGCTATAAATGAATTCCATGAAGGGCAGCCTGAAAAGTCACGTTGGATATGCAAAAAAATGGAGTAAAAGTTAGTCAGGAGAATAGAGGAAAAATAAAGGAAGCTGCAACATATAGTGGATCATAAGGGAAGGGATGGGGTGAATAGAAGAAAATTAGAGAAGTTGATAGTGCAAACAGAAATGGATAAAACTGACACTTTGGCAGTAGAAAAGGGCATTGTTAGTGGATAGGATTTTTTGATGAGCTCAAGGGCATAAGTCAGAAAACTTCCTTGCAATGAAATTTAAAAGACAAAATGATGCAGAAGCAAATCTTGGGGATAAGAAATCAAAAGGAAGGCCTTGTTAATTTTAATTTTCATGGCTGCCATAAAAGCAATTACTAGAAAATGGAAATCAAAGTCTAAACCAACTGTATTTGAAGTAGTGCATATTATAACAGAGATAACATAACTGGTAATGAAATCTTTAGAAAGGGGTTAGGAGCAAATTACATACAAAAATTCAAAAAATGTGGAAACAATACATGCAGAAAATGTTTGAGGAAGGAGGTTTAAGGGAAGGCAGGAATTGTCCAGTTTGCTTAATGTTTGCTTGATTGTATTGTACAAAAGAGTATATAATGTTTGTAACTGTGAACAAGTTAATATGGGTTTGTTTTTCTTTAATATAAATGTAAGTTTGCCTATGTCACAAGTGATAATTCAATAAAGATGTTTAAAAAAATCAGAAGGTAGAAGTAGTTAGGGATAGGAAGGGAATTATACAGAATATGGGTGTCATCTACAAAAATATATATACATCTACACAGACTTTGCAGGATCGGAGAAAAAAGAGAGAAAGGAGAAATGTCTGGAAGATGAAATTACAGATAAGCCAGATGGAAAAATCCAACTGAATGACCTGAGATGTGAGTGAGAAACTGAGGAACTGAAAGGCTCCAAGGGAAGTTAGCTTGACAGGAGAATCTTATCAGGAAATAGAGTGAGCAGTGAGGCAGTAGTTAGGTAAAATATTAAATGTCAGTTCCAAAACTGGAGTTTTACCTATGACTTTCACAAGAGCTAGGGTACTTCTGAGTACAACGGCCAGAAAGCTATGATAAATCGAGAGAACTGTTGTCCCATATCTTTGATTAATGTTGATATTAAATTCCGGCTATGATTCTTTTATTTATTTATTTATTTGTGTATTTATTTATTTATCTATCATTTCTTTTACCAGGATAAATCCGCCTGGACAGCACCTGTCCATTTTCAGTGGAGTCCTAGGGAGAAAAGCTCCAGGAATTTAATAAGACAGTAAAACAAAACAGTAATACAAGTAATTATGTCTTAACAATTGAGTTAAAAAGGGAGAAACTTGAAATAAACAATGTATTACAGTCAGAAGATCACAGAGATTACAGTGATAGTACAATAATTGAAGCCCAACTTACTGAGAAGAAAAATATCCATATTTACAATATTTACAGTTAAAAAGCATGAGCAGGACTCCTGACATGTTTAGGATATTCCAAGTCTAGCATTAGAAATAATATATAAGCATGAAGTATTCAGAAGTAGGTATATATTGCAGCACTTAGAAAAGTATGGTGCATCTAGTTGACAGTATCATGTAGGTAATGGGGGCATTAAAGCTTGGCTGTCCTGTAGATTGGAGGGATTTAAGGGGTGTGTTTGCAGTAGCAAAGAGGGTTACTATTGAGGTGGGTTTTCAGGACATTTTTAAATATGGTTGCACGAGTTTGTGTCCTAAGGTCGGGTGAAAGACAGATTCTTGTTTAAGGATTAGAATATATTATACCTGTATTTTTGGATTAAGGAAAGAGAAGGCTTGTAAAAGGGAGAATGGCTGAGGTAAGTTGGTGGGAACCAGGATAATTAATAGAAGAGGATGAAAGACAAAGAATGGTGCATGCATGAGTTACCTTCTTTGATGTAAGAAAAGCTTTTGATACTGTAGGTAGGTGTTTTGTATTTTATGTTTTGAGGATGATACGAGTAGGCCTGAGACTTACAAGGTGGAGTCAAGGATTATTTAATGAACCTAAAATGTGGTTATTGGTTAATAGTGAATTATTAAGAAAGATAAATGTGGAAAGGAGCACAAGAAAAGGATGCCTCCTCTCCCTGTGATCACTCACATTAGTTATAGAGGATTTAGTACAGAGGGTTAAGGCCTTTTGGTCACAATACCAAGGAAATTGGGAATTTAAGGTTATTCACAGATGACTATATGCTAATAACTGATGGATTACATCTGGCAATGGAGGGGTGAGTAACTTATTTGAGGAGTCAAACAAAAGATTCAGGTTTAAAATATAATTGGACTAAAATGGTTCAGTTAAGAGGGGAAAAGCAACATCAACAGAGGTGAACAGCAGAAGAAATACAATGAAATACCTAAACACCTAGGGATTAAGGTGAAGAAGACTTTGTAAGAGAAAATCATGTTTAATAATGGGGAACTGCTGCTGCAAATTTCACTCATGCTGTGAAGATGCAATAGAAAGGCCGCCATGCAGACGAGAGGAATGACAGTCATTCAGCTGGTGGCACAGTCAAAGGTATTCTATTTGATTAGGCATTTGCATATTGCAAGTAGCAGTAAGTGTCTGCAAAACATCTATGTATGTCATGAGACACTTGTATGGGGAGGATATTTAAGCAGGACAGTAAGGGAAATGCTGATGTTGACTACAGGATATGTAGGTTGGCCATGCCTAATTTTAGATATTATAATCTAGTGGCATCAAGCTCATATATTTTGAGAGAGCTAAAGGAGAAAAAGAACATTATGAATACAAGTGATAGGAATGAGTAATTGGATGGACAGTGAGAGAAGAGAATGATTCTGGCATAATTTTGGAGTTAGTGTGGTTTGGAAGGTGAGTTTATTTATGAATTGGTAAATTCTAGCACTTGAACAGTCCTCAGATTAAAATGGAAGTAAGGGCAATGAACTTGAAAACATGGAAATGCATGGTGAAAAATTAGAGATTTTAGAAAGAGAAAGAAGATAAAGGGGAAATTTGGTATTTTGGAGGTGGGTAGAATTTAAGGAGACATTCACTACTGTCAGTGGAGAATGGTTAATATTTGAGCAACTGAAATCATCTATAAAGGAATAGCTGCAAAAAAGCAGTGTCCATGACTTTATTCAGGAGAATGTATTCAGAAGAAGATGGATAGAGAACTCAGATATGAGGGTGTTAGGTGTGGCACTCTATATAGGAAAATGAATTGTAATCTATTACATGACAGTATGGAAAAACTTAGATTGAGAAGTGGTGCAGGTGAAGCGGTAGACTTAGCTGGGTTCATATGCAGCACATATGCCTCCTCAAGTGAACAAGATATGGAAGACAGGAATGGTTATGTGTTGTCTACATTCATATGTTCTGAAGTTGTTGTAGTGTCAAGTCTCAGTGAGACAAATGTATACTAGAAAGGCAGAACATATTTAGTAAGCAGGTACTGAGAGATTGGAGGCTTGTGTTGTTATGACTGGTGGCTGGGCTACAGCAGATAAAAAAGAAAGAAAGAAAAACTAAAACTGGTACAAATTGGTGAATGTTTGAGAAGCTTGACTGGAAAAGGTTAAAGGGCAATAGTTTGGCATGATAATATGGTAAATGTGAATAATTTGAGAACATAGAGGGGAATATTTTTGGAGAAGATGAACAGGAAACAGAAGGGAAAAGTTAAATAAATGAGTGAGTAGAATAAAATCAAATGTGTAGTGGGTGACAGAGGCAGAACAGAGGGTTATAGCTATTTAAAAAAGTAATTTGTACTAGAGAAAAGAAAGTGTGGGCCTTTTATCTGCTCAATGACTAAAGATGAGAAGGGTGGATTCTTAATATTATGTTAATACACATAATGTGCAATACACTTATAATTGTGATAGTTGAAAATGGTCAATAAAAATAATACAAAAAAGAGGCACCAGTAGATGACTGACCAACCCACCTTCCTGGATACAGTTTCAGATAATCCATGGAGAGAGGAAGAGGAGAATACCAAAAAAATGTAGACCCCCTGTTGTAGTTAAATATACCTGCTAGAAGCATGACAAAGGGCTCGTATTCAAAGGTACAGACCAACCTATTCAAAGAAGGCAAAGCCTGCCCTCATGTAGAGAAGGCCACAACTTAGTAGCTGTCAACCAGTCCAAGTCTGTATGAATGTCTATATACAGGAAACTCATCAGATTACCTCAGAGATCAACTTTTACTTGAAAGATATTTGACAAGTATTTAATGAATGTTTGTAAATCAAATGTGTTTTAAAATACTAGTATATGTGATGTAATTGCATGTGCAGCATATAGTATAACTGTCATATACCCCTTGTACATATACATAGATTAGGAACTTGTTCCTTTTAAGAGTTTAATATAATGCATGCTGGGAAGGAAGAAGTATAGTCTGGTGCTTGCCTTTAGATATCCTAGAGCGAAGATGCATAAATTGTACCTCTAGAATATTTTTACTTACTGGAGTGAAAATAACCTCAGTACTCACAGCAGGTAGAACGTAAAAATAATAAAAAGTTTATTGAGATGTATGCTCTTTCACGGTTTAACTAACTGCTTCATCAGATATACACCATCATAAAAAAACAGTATTACTTAAAGCATTCCAATTAATGACATCATACAAGACAATTAACTTCTTAATGTTTCAAGGGCCTGTCTTTCAGAAAGAGTTTTAAGGAGACTTTGGCATTCAGTCCCGGGGGTCTATCTGCCTGGAGCCTTATTATCCATTTTTGTTCAGTCACTTCTGTTTTATTTTTAAAGTCTCCACCCCTTCTTCCCTCTTCTAGTACCTCTAACACAAAAAACCTAAAGATATGATTCGGACCCTCTTTTAGAACATGTTGTCCCTATGATGCTCCAGCATCCTATCTTTCAGCATGTGATTGGTTTTACCAATGGAAAAGGCATAACAGATCTTATGAAAGCTGAAATAAACTAAATTGCTTGTTCTGCAATCAGCGTAAAAATCAAAATCAATATTAAAATGCAGAAAAGTGTCTGATGAAGTAGTTAGTTAAACCATGAAAGCACTAACATCTCAATAAACTTTTTATTATTTTTACTTTCTACCTGCTGTGAGTAACTGAGGTTATTTTTGCTCCATTTATTTATTTGTACCTATAGTGGTTATGCTGCAAGTCTGAGCCATCTTTATTTATATTTGCTCTGGTTTTGCTGGCTTATACTTGGACATGGCAGAAGGGGATGTGGCAAACATCCAAATGGAACTACCATACAATCCTGCAGTGAAGAAGAATGATTCTATGAGTACTACACGCCACTGGGCAAGTATTTTAAATACTAACACCAATCCATTGCTATCAAATGGGATTCTGTTGCATTCTGTCCCTGTAATACAGAATAAGAGTATATATGAGAGTTTCCAGGAGAAATATCGGACTCTGGAGAATAACTTATATAAATACAAGCAGTTACAATGGTAACGCTTTCACTTTGAGTCTTCCCTGTAGCATAAAGTGGTACAGAGAGGCCTCAGGGTGCTGACTATGCCTAGTTATGGTAAGACCTACCCATACTACTTAAGGATTGGCAATTATTGAACCTTGGACTTAGTGCACATGCAGCTTCTCATTCAGTTTTTTCAACCACATGAGAAAGAGCTGCATGATGAAATTAATGCATTATAAAATGAGTTATTGGATAGCTTCTCAGAAGATGTACTGGGAGACAAACTTGATTTGCTTTATGAAATTATTTTACTATATGAAAAGAGGCTACAAGTTCGTAAACTTCAGAGAGACATTCATGATTTTAAAAAAGGGGTGTTTTTTACATGGCCCAGGAGCAGAAATGCTACAGATTTGCAGTTTGCTGACATGGAAGTGAGGGTTGAACAACCAATAGAAGTGTCGGGGGAGGCACCAACGTCCATTATTCAAATGGAAGCACCTACTACAACTGCTTCTACTATTAGTGACACTATGGTTATGCAAACGGGCCATAATGGGTCCACACAGTTGATAGAAGCCAGCAAGAAAACTGATATTAATCTCTCTAATGAGAGAATTGTTAGAATGTGGACCATTGTATCGTGTTCTGTAGAGGCAGAGCAATCGTACTCTTATCTACAATCATGTAAAACTTTTTTTTTTGTTGAAAGATCCGCTCCCTATATGAGAACACTCCAAGAGCAGAGGGAGGAGAGGGAGAGTGTGGTGCCTACAGAGTACCAGCAACCCAGGGAGCCAGGAATGGAGATGGAAGAGATAGGTTTAGTTATAAACATTTAATCTCATTTATTAACTGATACACAACTCTCTTTACTGTCTAAAGGTCTGAGTTTTATTCCCGCCCAGAAAACAGACTTGGGAGAAGTCTTGAAAAGCTTGAAGTTGTTTGGGCGAATTTTGAACTTGAAAGTTATATATAAAAATGAAACATGTATGCATGAAGTTTTTAAAAAGCCTAGTACTTATATTCCACCTTCACACCCTGTGGCGGATGCCTTTACTGAACTTTGTGAAAAGCAAATTAGGGCTATATTAGCTAGTCAAGATAAAGGTAAATATTATAATATGTCGAAGGCAGAATATGATGGATTACATGAATTGAAGAATCTATCTAGTGTTGAAATTAGACCAACTGACAAGGGAGGTGGTGTTGTGGTTTTAGATAAAGACCTCTGTCTACAGCAGATGAATGTTTTATTGAATGATGCTGATACTTATTTGAATATATCTAATTTGACTGTGAAAGGAATTATTGAGAAAGTTTCTTTTTAGTATTTAATATATTAATAACTAACATGAATAATGAACCCTTATTTGATTATTTTAAAGTTGATAATCCCTTAATTCCCAATATGTATGGATTACCTAAAGTGCATAAACATCTTACGTTACCACATATGCATCCCATAGTTTTCAGTAAGGGCTGGGTGACTGAAACCCTATCTATATATGTGGAGAATAACCTGTACCCACTTTTAGATCAATGTGATACCATTTTGAGGGATACTAAGGTATTTTTACAGAACTTATTTGTACAAACATGTAATGTACATACTGAATATTATTTTGTCACTATGGACATAGAATCTTTATTTACTGTCATTCCCAATGGATGGGGAATATTGAATATTAGAACATTCTTGACTAGTATAAATTGGAGTAACAGAAAGATCACTCATATGTACTTTACTGGAACTGATACTTTATAACAATGTCTTCACATTCAATAATGAATTTTATTTGTAGAAGGTTGGCGTGGCTATGGGCACACCATGAGCAAATAACTACGGCAACCTATGCTTGGTTCAATGGGAAATGGACCATGTTCTATCCAATAATGCTTTTACTGAACACCTTACATGGTATACACGTTTTATAGATGATGTCTTTTTGCTATGAGATGGTACAATTGAACATCTAAATGAATTTATTACATATCTGCATACCACTACTAGGTTTCTTAAATTCACATATAAATATTCATATAGTGACATTGACTTTCTAGATGTGAAGATTAATAGAGGGGAATTACATACTCTGCAAACAGGCCTTTATAGAAAGCCTGTTATAAGAAATAATATCCTACATAATAGTAGCATCCGTCCCTGACGTGAAGAATAATGTTCTTAAGGGACAGGTCTTTAGAATAATGAGGCTGTTTAATGATGACATTAACTTGGAGAGGGCACTATCAGATCTCAAATGTGAATTCCTCAGTAGGGAGTACAAAGCTACAGAGATTGATAGATATATCACGGAAGCCTGGAGAGAAAGGCAAAACAGGTGCAGGCCCTACTATGGGGAAGCCACTGTATTAGAGAGAGATGCAAACCAAAGTGGAGTAGAGCATGGTGCTGTTAGAGTTACCCTCCCATATGCTAGTGACATCAGTAGAGTATGTGATATTGTGAAGGTTAATTGGAATATTTTGAATACTGTAGATGAATTTAAGGATGTAATAGGTGATACACCGTCCTTTTCTTTTAGGAATAATCTAGCCCTAAAAATACATCTCTGCTACAATTTAAATCGAAATAAAGAAATACACTCAGAATTGGCACACACAAATGTAGCAATTTAGTTTATTTCAGCTTTTGTAAGACCTGTTATGCCTTTTACATTGGTAAAAACAATGGCATGCTGAAAGATAGTATGCTGGAGCATTACAGGGACATATGAAATATCAAAGAAACTAGTGCTTTGGCACAACATCCTCTAAAAGAGGGTCTGAATCATATTTTTAGTTTTTTTTTGTGTTAGAGGTACTAGAAGTGGGAAAAAGGGTGGAGACTTTAAAAATAAAACAGAAGTGACTGAACAAAAATGGATAATAAGGCTCCAGGCAGATAGACCCCTGGGACTGAATGCCAAAGTCTCCTTAAAACCCTTTCTGAAAGACAGGCCCTTGAAACACTAAGTTGAGCTGAAATATTTTATTATTTAATAGAATTGTTTTTAGTCTTATGTGCTATGACATTATGTCTTTAAGAAGTTAATTGCCTTGTATGATGTCATTAACTGGAATGCTTTAAGTTGTTGTTGTTGTTTCTTTTGGCTTTTCCCGGTTAGGGATTGCCACAGCAGAACTCCAGTCCGCTAATGATTGGCAGAATATTTTTATGTGCCGAGTTGCCAGCCCTGATGCACAACCTTCAATGAAGGTACGCCCCTTCACGCATGTCTCCATACAGAAGACACTTTAGCTGAGAATCGAATGGATGTCTTGCTGTGAGGCGACAGCGCTGTTTTTTATGATGGTGTATGTCTGAGGAAGCGGTTAGTTAATCCGTGAAAGCGCTAACATCTCAGTAAACATTTTATTATTTTTACGTTCTACCTGCTGTGAGTAACTGAGGTTATTTTCGCTCCATTTACTTATTTGTACCTATACTAGTTATGGTGCAAGTCTGTGCCGTCTTTATTATTTTTGCTTATTGTTTGATGGAAATTAATCACTTTAAGTTGGGAGTTGCGCACTTTGTATTTGTAGTAAAAAAAACAATTCGCAAATGCATGATTCCAGAGCATTTGACAAAATTTAAAAAGGAAATCATTATGGAAAGAGTTGTCAAGAAATGTATTTAACAGATGCACACTAATGCAGTCACACCGGACAATTTATACATGACAACTACTTGACTAATAGTTAATACAGACAAAATGTCTCGGGGGGGATTCAAAAAACCTATATAGTTGTTAGATTCAGTAAGCACCATGTAGAGGCATAAGCAGCTAAATTGCATACTAACTCCTTATTTACTTTTTGATGATATCTCCCTACTAACATTCAGACCATACACATAGGATAGCTTACCTCATTTCCCTCCCCTTCCTCTGCTCCGGTGTTTTTGCAACTCCCACCTCCCCCTTTCTTTTCTCTTTAACCCTGCCTTAGCATATAAATATTGGTTAGGTCCTGTGGCACCATTTTTAAACCTACACTCTTTGGTAGAACATCCCCTCTGTCTTCTGCGTGGTGTGCTGTCCGTAAGTTTTTACTATTTTTTTACATTTTGCTATGTCCTAATTGTGTGGTCTCTCGTGGAGTTATCTAGGCATTGTATGAGTGGAGCAGGTATTTTTCATGTATAACTGCAATTTCAGCTGCTCTTCCTACTGCTACTTATGCGAGCTCTGAGCGTCCTTTCCCACGTGGTGTGCTATGGTATTCTCTGACCATATATGACCTGTTTAATGATCAAAAGCCCCTAGGAGCAATATAAGACTGCTCAGTCGTGAATACCCTAGACATTTATATCAGTTTCGTCACTTGCTGTGGCCTGTAATCCTATTTCCTTATCGACCTCTACTCTGAATGAATGCATAACTTGTAGAACCGCTTAGAGGATAAAGTGGAACTTTTTCTCCGAAGAAGCTGCAGTTAACACATCGCAGAGCTCAGCTCTCAATTGCAGCTCTTGTTATATGTGCTTAGGCACTTAGTGCTGTTATTTTACTTAGAATACTTCTCACTTCCAAGTGCCTTTTCCAGACAACCTAGCGCAGAGCGTAGTTACCTTCTGTAACCTGCTCGAGATGTGCTCAGGCACAAAGTGCTGATACTTTACTTTTGCTTATCGGCAGTGATATTTTAACCATTTTGCAAAGCCTTTGACACTATATTTAATTCCGGTCTGCTCAGGTACTTAGCACAGAGCACTACTAACAATTGTAACTCGCTCAAGTTGTGCTCAAGCACAGAGCACTGATACTCTGCATTTGCTAATCCTCAGCAGAACTTTAGCCATCTTAAAGCCTTCTAGTGCTGATATTTTACTTTCGCTTATCTGTAGCGATATTTAAGCTATTTTACAAAGCCTTTGGTACTATATTTAACTCCGGTCTGCTCAGGTAGTGCAGAGCTCTGCCTTCAATTGTAACTCGCACGAGTTGCGCCCAGGCACAGAGCGCTATTACTCTGCATTTGCTAATTCTCAGCTGAATTTTTAGCCATCTTAAAGCCTTCTGGCGCTGAACTTAATTCCTGGTCTGCTTAGGGAACTTACTGCAGAGCACTGTTACCAACTGTAACCTGCTCGAGTTGTGAATAGGCACAGAGTGCGGATATTTAACATTCGCTTCTCCTCTGTGATATTTTAGCCATCTTATCAAACCCTCAGTACCTATATTTAATTCCTGGGCTGCTCACAGAGCAAAATGCTTTCCCCTAATACTGTCTGCTACACCAGGATTAGTTACATAATTTAAAAGTGCTTGTGCATTGTAATGCCATTATTTTTAGCTATTGTATGTTATCTATATAAAGCTACAGCCCTAGCTCCATAAGTAGTTCAAGCAGCAACAAATCACACAGTCCACAACTGCTGCCGTTATTTTATCTGTACTAATATGCTAGGGGATAATGTTATTAAAACACATTAGTAGTCTGAAGGTGGTTAAATGTGTATAATATCTGAACATAGCGAATGCCTCAACAGTCCTATATTGTATATTCTCTGTTCGATGTAGATTATTGTGCTCTACCTTAGCCTATATATGTTATTTTTATTAAATTATATGTGTGATTATCTAAGTGATCCACACCTCAGAAAGTTTTGTAGCAATGTGTATTTTATGTTGCTTTGCATTCCCTGTTACAATGGTTAGGCAGCCTTGCTTAACATTCCTACTTTTCTGAGTCTGGCACTGTATGTTGTTGATATAATTCTACTAGCTAATTATTTGCTTAGTAGTCCATCTAATTGTATTGTATCTCACACTAAGAATGATGCATGTTTTACTCAACTTATTTTGTGATCGAAGTGCCTCTGTTTTACTGTTTTAAAGTCAATATTCTGTCCACCTGTGTTAAACTCTAGTGATTCTCTTACTTCACTCAGTTACTTACTTCCACACTACCTCACCACCTCTCTTTCCCTCTACTGGCAGGACATCAACCTGGCTTTCTTCACAGTTTTCTCAGTTTTTCTCTTTTTCTCTTGCAGCTTGAAGCCTTGTGCTGTAATACGGGCTATCTCCTCAACAGCTACCTAGTACTTCTAAGGAACCTCCCAACTGAAAGAATACCCTATTGGTAGAACCCACCCTGGAATACCTAGAAGTGCCTCCTACTGCCTCATTGTGTAGGTGATAACCTACTGATTTTAAATGTAACTCTAACATATTATACTGTTTATCATATTCCTGTTGTTAGGCCAGCACACCCGTGGACCTACCCCGAGGCCATCCAACCCTCTCCCCCCCCCCCTTTTTTTTTCACAAACTTGTTCTGAGACCAGGTGTAGTTCCTTTGTTCTGCCACTAGAGGGCAGCAAAGTACACAGCTTGTAATCCCTGTATCTTACCTGTATACTAAACTTTCTAGAGTTGCTGTATGAACCTATTTTCAGCTATCCAAGTTTAACTTTTTACATAGCTAACCCCACTGAAAGGAAATTGCAGACTTTAACCTATAAGTCAGTTAGGCAGTAAGACAGAAGAGCTGGAAACTTACCTTATCTAAAGATTGCTGTTTTATTACTGCTTCTTATTTCCTTCTCCCATAATAAGTAAGACAAAAAGGACTCTGCCAGTATTTCACAGGAACTAGTGTCTCTAAGAAATGCCACATACCTACTAAAGTTTTGTAAATTACAGTCTCACTGTCAAACTGATTACCTCTCAGCACCTTTTGGTGCTACCCACTCCGTTCGCCCTACAGGCTCACTCCGCTCCCCTACCACACCCCCAATTCCCACCCACCCCCAGTGGTACTAGCCTTATACTTAAACTTGTGGTTTACACACCCTCTCTCCTATCCAACCTATCCCAGACTCAAATTAATTTACCTAAGCCACACCCATCCTTTTATAGTTTTCCAGTACTCTGTCTCTTACAACCCCTACCTATACTACTTTAATCTGTCTCTCCACCCTTAGTATTTTTCTTCTTTACTACCCTACCTTAACTCGTCACTACCTAAACAACATCTTTACTGACACAAGCTCTTCATCACTTCTACCCTACCTTATCATTATACAACTTCTTTATCCTTCCCATTTCTCTTTCATTACCTCCCTACCATATCTATATACTACTTAAAGAAAACTCCTCTACTTGTAGCATCACTCTTCTCAACTACCCTATCTTAACTTCTTATCTGATACTATTACATCCTAGCCCTACCTGGCAGAAACAGTTTACATTTACTAAGTAATATGTCTACAATAACTAAAACTATCCTATCCTTGGTAATACTCTCAGCCACTCTTATACCTATCCTCACCACTACCTATCTCCTCACCTCTTTTGAAAAGGTAAATCGCTACTACCTCAACTACTCTCCTAAACAAACATCTATACATAACAATGCCCTTACCCATCTCCAAATAAATACCACCTCCACTTCTAGCTACTTGCTGCCAAAATATCATCGACTTACACCCATGAAATTAAACCAGCCCACAATAAAAAAATTAAAATATCTACCTAGCCTTAATTCTTACCCTCTTTCTGTACTAAAATCACCCACCTTAAAATATGGTGGCATCCACCCTAACCCAGGCCCTTCTAATCTCTCTACTTCATCTATTCTTAGTACCTCTCCCAACACCCTTACTACCCAGACCAGTCTCTCTAACTTCTTACTAATAGGTCATCTCAATATCCGCAGTATTAACAACAAAGTTGCCCATCTCCATGTCCTTCTAGATATTCACTCCTTTGATATCCTCTGTCTTACAGAAACCTGGTTAAAACCCACAACTAAGGATAATGAAATAATCCCCCCAGGGTATAATATACAGAGACACGACAGAGTAAAATGCAAAGGAGGAGGAGTAGCCTTACTGTTCAGAAATGAACTATACATCTCCTCTATACCTTATAACCCACCTGAAAATAGTAAAGTTGAACTCTTAATCACTAGATTTCAACTCAATCCCACCAAAGCACTTTATATAATCTGTATCTACCTACCCCCAGGTAATAACATTACTACAATAGAGGATACCCTATGTCAGATATCTACTACTTTCCCACAAGAAACTATTATTCTAGGAGATGTCAATACTGACTGGAATAGTATCAATACAGATAATCCTTCTTCTCATATTAATCTGCATGGCTTTAACCAAACTATCTCCACCACCACTAGAATTAACAAACCAAATAATAAAGAAACTATACTAGATTGGATACTAATCAATAAACGAGAACATACTTATAAAGTAGGGACCTTGCCTGATGATGTAAGTGATCACATGCTTACTTACATCATTTGACAAAAGAATGATATTACCAATGCCCCCAACTATAGGACTTCTCGAACCAAGAAAAACTTTCAGCCTGTATTATTTCAAATGGAACTTAGTGCCTGTGACTGGAACCCTCTAAAAACTCTCCCTCTTGAAGAAGCTGCTATATATTTCAATAACAAATTCTTAACAATCCTTGACAGGCATGCACCTAAACGATCTATTAGAACAAAATCCAAACCTGCCCCCTGGCTCTCAAAAGATACCAGACAAAAAAATATTACTTGTGGAGAGCAACCAGAAATACCCCAGATCAACAAACCTTTAGACAGTTGAGAAATGCTACAAAAAAGCTATTCTCTCTGACAAAAAAGCTACTATTGCATGCTGCAGCAAATTCACCACAATAATCCACAAAAATTCTGGGCAAGCATGAATAACCTCCTTCGTCCAGGCCACTCTAGCACTCCTTCCCCTCTAGGGTCAGAAAACAATACCTCCCATCAAAGTGCCAATGCCTTTAACACTTTCTTCACAAACACCATACAAACTCTAGCCAATCAACTAGCTACAGACAACTCTGATCTACCTAACTCCTCACCTCATACTCGGCCAACATTCCAACTACAACCTATCCCTACCTCTTACATCCAAAAACTTGTTCACAAACTTAAGCCTTGCACCCCCTCTGCCAATAACTTACCATCTGAATACCTACAGCAAGCAACTAAAGTAGTTGTCTATCCTATATCCATCCTGATAAACCGTACCATAACTGAAGGAACCATTCCAGATCTCTGGAAAATCTCCCACATTATTCCCTTACACAAAAGAGGTAACTCTAATGACTATTCTAACTACAGGCTTATAGCTCTCCTTTCTCCTTTCTCCATTAGCCAAGATTATGGAAAAATGTATTCACCATCAGCTAATGAACTACTTACTTCAACATAACATTCTAGCAAACTGTAAGCATGGTTTCAGGCCTTTTCATAGTACCACCTCAGCTCTCCTATCCTTCACCAACACCATTAATAATAACCGCAATAATAACACCCTCTCATCAGCACTCTTCCTCGACCTGTCTAAAGCCTTTGATATGGTTAACCATCTCTTACTCATAAACACTCTGTCATCCCTCTCTCTTGATGCCAAAGCAATTCTCTGGTTCAAGTCTTACCTTAGTAATAGACAGCAAGCAGTTCTTTGGGAGAATCAACTATCATCTCACCTTCCTATCTCCCTGGGAGTCCCTCAAGGCTCCATTCTTGGTCCTCTTCTTTTCTCATTATTCATCAATGACCTTCAAATAGCCATTCCTCAAACCACCTGTATACAATATGCTGATGATTCTACTATCATATGCTCTGCCAACTCTATATCTGAACTTCAATCTTTAACCCAGACTGCTTTCAACACAGTAGAGGCATGGTTCTCTAAACGGTGCCTTCTTTTGAACACCAAAAAGACAACGCTACTACTGTTTACAACAAACAGTAAGTCCTCCCCCATAGATTTCTCCATTCAATCCAGTAATGGCACACTTATACCCCGGACTCTTCCACCAAACTATTAAGAATTACAATTGATAATAACCTCACCTTTGACAATCACATTAATAACACTATTAAATCTGTTAATAAAAAACTGGGCTCCCTATATAGGATAAAACCTTTCTTAACTCCAACAGCCAGAATGACTATTGCCCACTCCCATCTAATTTCAACTCTTCTGTATGCAGCACCCATATACACTAATCTAAAAAAAATAATCTTACCAAACTAACCAACTCCTATAATAGTATTGCTAGATTTGCCACTGGAAACCCATATAGAACTCACCACTGTCTTAACCTTCACCAACTAGACTGGCTGGAACTAAAAAACCTTCTGATACTTTCCCAACTTACCATCGTTCATAAGATTTTTTACCAACCTAACAATACTCCAGTACTAAACAACCTTATTACACCCTATAGGAATCTTGATTCCTTACGCTCCTCCAATAAACTTCTAGCCAGTACCACCAAGTCTAACAACTTAGCTGGTGACTCACTGTTCTCCAATACCATTGGAAAACATTGGAACCTCTTGTCATCTGACCTTACCTCACTTCCATCCCTTCCTCTCTTTAAACAAAGTCTTAAGAAGCACCTTAAAACTCACTGGCTATGCCCTTGCTGTTACCCAGACTGATCCTGTGGATTTCTCTTTGTCATTTCTTGACTTCCTACTTCCCTCCACTCTTTCCTGTCTACTCCTCTGAACTAGTAGCACCTACAAGTTATCTCTACTACTTAGGCACCAATCACATATCTTTTCTACTTGGCTATGGATGTACCCTGAAGGTAATATTCCTGCCATTTTCTTTATATCTCTTCCTTTTTCTACTGTTACTGTCTAACCCTTTGGAAATAGTAACTGTCTGGAGTAAACTAGAATAACCAAGGATTTAAATGTATTCTAATAATGTCTTGGGGATGCCCTAGATATTCACACTGTAAAATGATCTGTAGGTGTATGATGTATTTATTGTAGTGTGTTGCATAGTCTTCCCAGAATTTAAACTGCAATACCTTTCTTGTTTATTATAAACATTTTTTGTCTGGTGGTGGTTGTTTATATGTGGAGCTTTTCTCCCCGGGCCTCTACTGAAAAAGGAAATATATCCAGCTGGACCAGCCCAGTCAACAAATGTAAAATAAAATAAATAAAAATAAAATAAATAATTAACCAATCCAACATGGAGGAGCTGTACAATGAGCTATAAAGCACCTGTGTAGACTCCATGATGGTTTCTCCTGCAAATTCCAAAACTTTTGGAGTACAACCTCAGAAAGGAGTCTACATGGACAGAATATTAGGGGCTGCTGCTGCTTTACTTCATTTTTATGTGCTACGGGCTGAAGCCAATGCTGCTGCTGCTAATAGGCCCAGGCCAAGAGGGAGTACAATTTTCAAGCTCTGTTTAACTTTTCACAGTCTTCATGATGTGGACATTATAGAGTACTACAGGGTAGACATGGACACACTACAGGAACACTACAACTTCTGCTGTCCTCAACTTAGAGCCAGAGCCAACTAAGGGAACCCATTCCAGTGGAGACAAAGTTATGTGTAGCCTTTAGAATCTAAGCTACAGGTACCTTTCAGAGACCAGCAGAGGATATGCTGGGGGTGTCACAGGCATCAGTATCCAGGATCCTCCACCAGTTCCTGAATGCCATGCTCCAACATGCCAGTGACCACATATATTTTCCCTGTAGTTCTGAGGAGAGGGCCAGAAACATGCAGGAGTTTTACCATGTAGCACACTACCCTGAAGTAGTGGGTACGATAGGTTGCACATGCATAGAAATGAAGGCACCACCTGGGGAACAGGGTAGGCTCTACATAAACAGAAAGGACTACCACTCTACCATCTGCCAAGTCATGTGTAATGCTAGGGGAATCGTCTTGAACGTCTGTGCTGGCACCCTGGCAGTTACCATGACCCA
This sequence comes from Protopterus annectens, assembly GCF_019279795.1. Classification (NCBI taxonomy): domain Eukaryota; kingdom Metazoa; phylum Chordata; order Ceratodontiformes; family Protopteridae; genus Protopterus; species Protopterus annectens. The sequence continues at coordinate 1,366,349,832 of NC_056735.1, read as the reverse complement.
CATATCTGATACACCTCACAACTGTACAAGATGTTTGTTAGGGGGGATATCCCACAGGGTAATCTACTGGGGGATGCAGGCTATGCACTGCAACCATGGCTGATGACATCCATCAGAAATGTGCACACACCCACACAAAAATGCCACAATGAGGCACAAACTAAAAACCAGAAATATCATAGACAGTGTGTTTGAGATGCTGAAGTCACGGTTCTGCTGTCTAGATACATCTGGGGGGGGGGGGGGGGCTGCAGTACAATCCATGGACATGTACAGAAGTGCTAGTTTTAGACCGTTTAAATTTTTGGTACTAGAGCAAGTCAAGATTGGTGTTTTTCCTGGTGACTGGCAGAATTTTTTACTGCAGAGGGAAATGTTTTGGCAGTTACACTTTGATGCCTGCAGTTTTCTGGGTTTGAATGATACTATATCTATTTCCATTGATCTTAAAAGAAGGGCTAATATTCACTAAAGTTATATTTTATTATTATTATATTTTATTATTGTGATATTTTAAATTTCTGCATTTTATTTTGCACATTTCTTTTTTACCTGCATTTTCTTTATTGCAGAATGTTGCATCGGCAGTTTTGTGGATGTTGTCTCCTTAATTTGATGAGGGGTTAGCACTTGTTTGCCACCTTTTTTATACATAAAAGGAGTTCCTTTTTACTGCTCTTGGTTCTGATGATGTCAGTTTGTGATGAAAGTGCTTAACTAACAGTTTTTTTTCTTGTGCTATGGTGAATAAAGTGTTTTGGATTGCTCTTTGGACCATTCCATGTTCGTTTTTTGTTATTTTACATGTACAGAAGTATTCACAGTATGTGCCATGCTATATAACATCATCCTTAGGAAACAGTTTCAGTAGGATCAGCAAGGGGAAGGGGCACACATCCCACCACCAATAGCAAGGTCAACACAGCCACACACAGGTGAGGAGTCCGAGGGGGATCCAGCAGCTGCTGTGGGTGTAGGCAGACATAGGTGTGCTCAGTATGCCCTTTCATTGGCTAAGAAACAACACATAGCACACTCACTCACCACCTAGGGGCCTAAAACCTTCCTCCTATTCACATAAATATAGTAGCATTGATTTCAGGCAACTCACACAACTGTTACCTCCCCATGTATTGGTTGTGTACTGCTTGCATCAGCCCTGAACTAAAACTATGGCAACTGCTGCATTTACAAGGTGCACCCTGAAACTGGAGTGTATTTTTAATAATATAAATGTGTGGCATATCCTTGTATTTCATTAGCAAGGTGGGAGATTTGTACAGAAATGACCTTAGCACATGACAGCAGAGACTTATTTGACTTATATGTGTCCATTACTAAGTAGTTGACCTCAGGCATCAAAGATTCACACAGTCATACCTCTCAAAAGTAGTGATGGTCACTGCAAGCTCTCAGTTTAGCACTATATGATTGTACTGGAAAATCATTAAAGAGAGAAGTTAGAAAGTAATGACACACATTGCAGTTTCTGACTTCACACCCCTCACATGATCATTCACTGTAAAGTTGGGAAACTTTGATGCTATCACCTGTCTAACTTTCCAAGGCCAACATATATCAAAGGTACAATTAGTTCAACACCCCAACTGCAGATATATTAATCACTAAGTTAGCTATGCACCCTGAGCATCAGACACAAAGCTTATGTATCCCTGAATCCAAAAGATAGAAAACAGGAATAATGCATAATTATCATTACTTGCACAGGGTGTTGTGGGGAGGGGGGGGGGGGCAGGAAGCCTAGGCTGACAAAAAAGGTCAATCAGTGTGTGTGAGTAAGAAAGAGAAGTAGGCAGACAGTTGGACACACCAACAAATGGCTAGTGAGTCAAAATGAGTAATTGTTGTTTGTGTGTCTGTAAGGGTCCTCCAGGTGAAGTTGGTGTGTGAGTGTCTGCATGAACACAGCCAAGCACTGTGCTGGCTCTACATCTTGGTATGTTGGACAAGTGTGAGCCATGCATGGTAGAGGTTGCAGTTCATTGTTGTCTTCTCTGACTACGAGAACTGGCTCTGCCAGGAGTTGCACTGGCACGTCCACACTCACGGTCAGATGCAATGCTGCTACCTGAACATGACTGATGTCTACTGGATGAGCTCCCTTCACAGGGACACCCAGGACCACAACATCATGGCCTGCCATGTCTAGGTGTGGATAGCACACTGACTGATGGAGCAGTTTAAGTACTACCACTATTGAAGTATGATTGTGCATGGCCACATTGGCTGACAGCAGATGATGTGGCTGACCTATGCCCACATGGATGCCATTCCCCTCCAAGCAGACATCACTCATTCCAGTGTGTCTTTCATCTGATCTGGTGACACTGTGGAGGTAGTCACACATGTCAGACTGTGCCACATCTACAACCTTGAGCATTTGTCTGGAACACTTATGGGAACATGCCTGTGCCTGTGGTGAAGGAGGGACAACAGGCCCCTCCCAACACCCCCTATTAATTCTCCTTTAAGGCACATCACCTACACTTTGGCTATGGCCAGACTCAGCAGGCACTGAAGCTGCAGTAGCCACACTTTCCTGATCAATGGCCTCGTCCTCCACCTGTCCAATACCTGTGACCTAACTGGAATGGGTAGGCATAGGCCTACTGGCTGTGTCTGATGAAATTGCATGGAATGGCTGCATGTCAACCTCAGTGTCAGATTCAACCTCTTTACCCCCTGACTGTGCGTCAATTAGGCCACCATCATCACCAGAGTCTGCTGATACACTGGCATCAGGTAGCAGAGGGCCAACACTCCCACTGTTATGATCACTTGTGATAAAAAGCAAAAAATACAGGAATAAATTAATAGCTACACTACTATACTGCAATATATGCTAACAAAGTAACATTGTTGCCACTATTACAGACAATACAGCAATACACAGAACAGGCCTGACATCAACAGCACACACTAAAACATTTCTTTAAATTTCTCATCAGTATTGACATAAAAATGTTTGGCTTACCATCTGCAGAAGAGATTCCCCTCTGTAATCCAGACAGTCCTGGAAGAAGTTAAGCAGGAAGTAAGAGCAGCAGTATCGCAGTTAACAGTAACACAGGGGGTAATACTTTTACCCTTTTATATGTCCATTAACTATACTTTCAACAAGAACATGGCTGACAACTCAAACCTAAGCTAATAAATGTAGAAATCTTCAACTCCCCCAAAAAAAGAGACGTGACACAGAAGTAAATTCTTCATTTCTGTTGTTTTACTATATAAAGTATTCAACTATTCAGATACCAAAACCTACCTGGAAGCTCATCCTTGGAAGTGCTAGCTGTCTCTGAAACTGTTGCTCCGACATCTAGCACATGCTGTATTGCACTCTCCTGGGAGCTGCCTGGATCATTGATATTGGCCAGGAACTCTCCTCCTCTGGTAACCATCTGGTCATGGCCCACTGGAGCTTCCCTCCTCCGTACAGATGTGATCATGCCAGTGGTCCTGTGGTGCACATGCTCGTCTATCCTGCCATGGATACCCATGGCATTCATGTCAGCTATCTGGTGCCACATTTCCAGCCTACATGCCACATCTCCCTGCCCTTTTCTACAGAAAAGAGCCATGTTGCCTAAAGGCATCCACAGTCATCTGGTTATTGGCACCAGTGAAGGGGGGGTCTCCAAAGATTGACATGCCTGGGTGGCATACTCCTAGATGTCCAAAAAGACAACAGAAGGATAATACACAAGTATTATATAACTACATAATGACTGTTTACAGAACAAACAGAAAAGGTAGCCACTCAGTATTACCCACTGGACAAACATACAACAGTCTAGAGATGTGAAATAGGAACAGCAGGCAGGATGCAAAACAAGGAGAGTAACATGAGCAACATGTCCTTGTTTGTGCCATAACAGTAACTCACCTTTGTTCCCCCCAAAAAGAACAGCATACCCTTGTTTGTGCCATAACATTAACTCACCTTTGTTCCCCCCAAAAAAGAACAGCATACCCTTGTTTGTGCCATAACATTAACTCACCTTTGTTCCCCCCAAAAAAGAACAGCATACCCTTGTTTGTGCCATAACATTAACTCACCTTTGTTCCCCCCAAAAAGAACAGCATACCCTTGTTTGTGCCATAACATTAACTCACCTTTGTTCCCCCCCCAAAAGAACAGCATACCCTTGTCTGTGCCATAACATTAACTCACCTTTGTCCCCCCCAAAAAAGAACAGCATACCCTTGTTTGTGCCATAACATTAACTCACCTTTGTCCCCCCCAAAAAAGAATAGCATACCCTTATTTGTGCCATAAAATTAACTCACCTTTGTTCCCCCCCAAAAAAGAACAGCATACCCTTGTTTGTGCCATAACATTAACTCACCTTTGTTCCTCCCAAAAAAGAACAGCATACCCTTGTTTGTGCCATAACATTAACTCACCTTTGTTCTCCCCAAAAAAGAACAGCATACCATTGTTTGTGCCATAACATTAATTCACCTTTGTTCCCCCAAAAAAGAATAGCATACCCTTGTTTGTGCCATAACATTAACTCACCTTTGTTCCCCCCAAAAAAAGAACAGCATACCCTTGTTTGTGCAACAACATTAACTCACCTTTGTTCCCCCCAAAAAAGAACAGCATACCCTTGTTTGTGCCATAACATTAACTCACCTTTGTTCCCCCAAAAAAGAACAGCATACCCTTGTTTGTGCCATAACATTAACTCACCTTTGTCCCCCCCAAAAAAAGAACAGCATACCCTTGTTTGTGCTATAACATTAACTCACCTTTGTTCCCCCCAAAAAAAGAACAGCATACCCTTGTGTGTGCCATAACATTAACTCACCTTTGTTCCCCCAAAAAAGAAAAGCATACCCTTGTTTATGCCATAACATTAACTCACCTTTGCCCCTCTTCTAAAGAACATGAAAATGACACATTTTACTAACAAGCTATCTTTGAAATGCTAAAAGTGCTATCAAAGGAACCGTCTCCAAAACCTTTGCACATATTTATCATACAGCATTCCATTTGCATGTATTGGCAATCATGGATACATTTGAAATGGCTTGGCAAACATGCCCATGCCATCAGTACATTTCTAACTGTGCATACAGATAAAAGTGTAAAAGCCTTTGCTTCAGATTTTTCTTAAATACATTCCAGCATATGCTGTATGTAGCTGACCAAATGGAAGCATACCCTCTGAAGTTCAGTACTTCTCTGTGCAGATATATCTTAAATAAATAACATTATTTGCAGTTGTCCAACATAAACAAGTCTCCTCATCATCATCAATTTGCCTAGCTACATAGTTGCCTTTTTATATGGTGTACATCTAGGGCTGTTAGCATTGTGAATATGCAAATGAGCTCATTAGAATTGCTGAATCTAAAAAAAATGGATCTGTGTAGGAGAAGTAAACATAGTGCAGGCACTCCCTCGGTGTTTGTTTTTAATGGATTGCAACTGTGAATGATTACTGGTTGGGAGAAGGAAAACACAACAGCACTGCAGGCTGCCGTACTTCCACTGGGTGTGTCAGGTTAGATCTACAAAGTGTTAGAAGTAAGGCTGGAAATGTAAATAAGCAGCACAGAAGTCATAGGTTGCGATGCTTAACATCCAACCTGCTCATCCTTTGTTGGCAACTGCATATGATATTATATCCACTTAATATCCTCACACATTTTAAGGTGAATGATATTGAATGGCTTACTCATTGCATGTCTCAGATTATTGCTCAGATAAATGAAGAATGGCCAACAAACACAGAAATGTAAGACAGAGCTGTATATTTACAAGCAATAATAACAGGCTGTGTGATCACTAGGTAACTAATGTACAGATAACACTTGCATGCTTTGATATCACTGTAGATGCTGTTGCAGTTTGTTGCACGCAGATTGAGTTCAATTCTTTGCTACAAAGCCATTTGTGTGGCAAAGCGGGATAAGGCACACATCCTGTGTTCTGAAGGTGTACCGGAGTGAGATTTCAAATCCAGACCTATGCAGAAATATCTCATGTGTACTAACATTTTCAAGTGTATATTTTTATTTTTTTATTTATTTATTTTATATTTGTTAACCGGGAAAGCCCGACTTGGAACGAGCCAATTTTCAGCGGAAGCCCAGGGAGAAACGCTCCAGACACATGTCTTTATAATGTGAGAGGAAACTGGAGCTCCCAGAGGAAACCCACATGAACACAGGGAGGACATGCAGACTCTGCACAGAAGGCACCCTAGCCGAGAATCTAACCAGATAACCTCTTGCTGTGAGGTGACAATGTTACCGCTGCACCACTGTGCCACCACAGATTGTTTTTCCTCAACTGACCAAACAGGACCCAGACAGCCAAAAATAGAAACTGGATGCATTCAGTTAATACTATTGGCATTGTGCAAACTCACTAAGTAATGTTACATGGCAGTCAACAGCAAGACCTTAAGAATTATTAGTAAAATAGGAAAGGTCAAGTAAGTAGCCCTGTGACAGCAGGTGTTAAGTGTAGGGCTGGAGTACAGATGGCCCTGAGTTCTAGTACGGGGTGTGCAACCTTTGCTTTACTGTTGTGACACTGCAGTTTACAGCAATGAACCACAACATAGACAAGAGCTTTCTTAACCGTCTTGTGGCAACAGGTGTAAGTGTAGAACTGTCATACACATGGTCCTGGGTTTGAATACAGGATATTCCATACACATTTACTGTTATTCCACTTCCAATTATAGTCACTCTCACTTACGACACTTGGCATAGTGGAGCAGATATTAATTATATGTATGAGGGCTGAGCCACTAGTATTGTCTCAGTTATTTATGTTTATGTCTATGTCTATGTATTATCACATTTATTATCACATGTATGATTGTGGGTATACTGTCCACCATATTCCTGTAAATATATTTCTTCTATCTGGACTGGCATGGCCTTCATATTTGCCTAACACACATACACACCTGCCTGTACATCCAATAACCTTGAAATTTCAACTGCAATTATGTAATGAGGTGTGCACTGCCAAGCACCATGTCTGCGCAATGGTAAGTGGAGTGCAACATTTTCAAACAGTGTTTGCACTCCCAGTAAATGAGATGAACTGGTGGGAAAGCATTATTCTCCATTGATCTAGATATGTGGCAGACATGGCAGCCATTTGTGGGGAAGGTGTCAGGTTTACAGCACAGAGATGGAGTGTCCAGGAGTCCAAGATTTTTATTGGACTCCTAGTTAAGAACCACAGTGTCAGGCTTCTGCAGGGGGACTATTCTGGCTCCCAGTATAAGTTGGAAGCTTGGGATAGTTTGTCCTGGGCTGTATCCAGTGCCACTGGTATCATGCATACTGGGAACCAAAGTAGGCATCACTACAATGACCTATGGAGGAGGAAGAAGGATATCCTTGACCACTGGATTGAGGACTCTAGGACTGTGGATATCCCACACCTGTGTAAGTATCAGCTACAGACAGTACTTGTTAGACTTAAAAGCTGAATATATGTAAGACTGGTATTCATAAGGGTATTCTGTTCTGTTCTGTTTTTTCCACAGCTGCCCGTGATCATGATGCAAATGCCCAATCCCATGGGGCTAGATCAGTGAGGATGAGGGAAGCATGTGGCATATATGCAGTCGAACAGTAGTGTTATTGTAGCATTAAAAGTTAAAGATAACTTTTTTGGTATTTTACAGTGTTGTATCAAATTGAGCATGCATATCTCAACTGTAAAAGGATGTTTGCATGCATTAGTCTGTAGCACAAACCAAGAGTTCAATATTAGAATATCAGATCGAGCATGCATATCTCAACTGTTAATCTTTCAGTTATATTTAAATTAAATTCAAACCTCTATACCAGTGGCACAGATGCCCTGCCATAAACTGTAATCTGTATAATTAGAACATGCATATGTGCAAAGTACACACATATCAAGGAGTGCTTGCTGCAATCTGTAGTATATTGTGCATCTGTTAGGAGCTGGTAGTCTTAAAAGTAAAGGTTAAGATAATAGATTTAAGTAATTGTATCAATGCATTGTATGTCACATATGAAGGCACTAATCTTGTCTCATTTTTTTCTCTCACCCCAACCCTTATCTCTCTTTTTATTTTATTTTATTTCATTTTATTTTTATATATTTTTTTAAATTTTATTACAAGTTGTCAAAATGTGTCCATGTCATCCATGTGCACCACATTACTAAATGCTCCACAGTACAATGGGGTAGGCTTGCCCCACATGATCTGCCTGCCCCTCCCTCCACTGACTCCAGCTCTGCTGCAAAGCACATCAGGGAGTCAACCTGGCAGTGCCACCTCTGATGGCCCTATACTACCTGCCCCTCAGGTACCAGCATGATATGTACTTAGTGGCACTCTGTGGGACCAGTGGCAGAGGTGGTGATTTTATCACCTGCGCTGAATTGCCAGGGATGGAGTATGTCTACACCAGTTAGAGAGGCAGCTCTCCCTCATTTTATAACATACTTGGAGGAGGAGAAGGAGACATCAAGCACTTTAGCCAGTGGTGGAGTGAAGTGAGAGTGATGATGGTCCAGTGGGTGAGGACTTGATTCTCACTGCCACCCAACTTGATGACCATGGGTTTAGGATGCCCCCACCCTCACTTCAATCATGGTATCCATCAGCCTTTTGTATCCATCACCATCCATGTCTCTTGTACTGCAGTGGTGGTGCTGCGGTAGCATTGTCGACTCATAGCAAGACTTTGTCCGTTCGATTCTCAGCTAAAGCGTCTTCTGTGTGGAGACATGTGTGAAGGGGTGTACCTTTGTTGAAGGTTGTGCATCAGGGCTGGCAACTCGGCATGTAAAAATCTTCTGCCAATCATTAGTGGACCGGAGTTCTGCTGTGGTGACCCCTAACCAGGAAAAAGACGAAAGACAGAACAACAACAACAACCATCCCTGTCTCTTGTCTTGTTTGTCTTGTCTGTCTGGAATTGATTCCTTACCTACCCAACTTATGTCACCCAGACATTCCTACATCCTTTCCCTAGCATTCATCTCTCTCTCTCTACAAAAGAGTAATCCCATACATAGCTCTCCATTTCACATACATGTCTTCATGATACACTTGATTCAGTCCAATTGGCTATACAACATGACTGTGTTATGGCCACCCCTGTCTCTGGAGGTGACAGTTCAAATTTAGTTAATATTTTTCACATATGTTCACTTTACACTGTTAAAGAAATGGAAAGCTGTGGTTCTGTCCTAATTCCCTCCTGCACATTCCTGACCTAATTTCCCTTTGTTCTTCCCCCCTGCTTGCTCCCCATTTCACCACTGTCCTATCTACCCATTTCATCTCTTTAAGGCATTTTTGTGTGAAGGTGCACATTGTGCACCAACATGCAGCAATGGGGAACAGCAGGCAATGTATTTATATGTATTGAAAAGCATTAGATATAGCAGCGATGTATTTAAAAGTATTAGATACACCTGTATTCAAATGCAGTGCCATCTGACCCCAACAAGGAATGCATCAGTACATTAGCATATGCTGCCACAGAGTCAGTTAAACAGCAAGTTTTTTTCATAGACTCAATACTAACTATCAGACTTTAGCACTGTGGCTCATGTTTGCACACTGCTTACTTATGCACAAATATGTGTACCTTGCATGTGTATACATTTTGTTAACTGTCACTCAAATCCACTTCTCGCTGCTCTATGGAAGTGTACATATTATGAAGTATGACTGCTGTTTACTGTCCATTGTCTGTGTATGACATGAAATTACACGTGTAAACATTACAAACTGAGGGCACTAACAATATGTCACATATTCACAATACATCCATCTGTTGCCAGCCCCCCCAAGCACTGCAACCCTGGTGTCTCTGTAATGTTTCCACATATATACCAACCACAGTACACAATATAATATCAAATGTTGTGTGCTGTGCAATGTACATCAATCTGGTAACATGCAGAACTACAACTATTGACCCATATGCCTAAAAAGACATGACCTTCAACACATTTGACCTTACCCATGTTGTTTTTGTCAAGGGTAGATCTTGCTCATTGAACCTTGTGGACTTCTTGGATACTGACCCCACAAACCTGGACATACCACGTATGTTGACTTATCAAAGACCTTTGACACTATACCCCATTCATGTGTCATAGTAAATAGCTCCCATGTGAGAATTAAGCTGTACAGTTGTACATGGATAGGTAACTGGCTCACTGACATAACACAGACTCTCAAAGTTGGGGAGTTCACCTCCACCAGTAGCCAATTGCTATTAGAATACAAAAGGATCTGTGCTGGACCCTCAACTGTTTGTAAACTACTTCCCTGTAGTGCAGGCAATGGTAGATGGCCTGTGGTTTACCAAGTTTGCAGATGACTGGTAACTGGACACACTAATATAGAGTCTCCCAGTGATGGTAACATATTATGGAATGGGCTGCACACTGATTGGTGCCAAACTCATGGACTGAACCTTAAAGCATACAATGGTTCATTGTTCCTTTTGGCAATGAAGTAACCCTGCTAATTATGATATATATAGCACCCCTCTAAGCTGAAGCACATTGCTGGTAGACTTGGGAACACATGTTGATAGTAATATACACTTTCATCATTATGTGTCCATAGTGGTGACACACACACATTCTACATTGCACACATCATACTTATGGACATCATATCCAAGACCAGGGTGGTCATACCTCTGCTGTACTCTTCCCTTACCAGATCACTAATTGAGTACAGTGCTCCCTTCTATCTGTACCTCACCAGACACCTGCAGTAATTGGAGAAAATACGAGATTGTGACTGGGAGACTCCAGGGCCACCAAACATGACATACATGGAAAGACTGAAAGACAATCTTATACCCTGCTGTACTGGACCCTGTTCTACTGGAAATGCTGGACATCTGCAAATCAAATGGGACAAGAATAACTTGGCCTAGGGGAATAAACCTAGCCTGTGATATAAACAGAACATGCTGGAGAGACAGCTATATGCCAAAACAACACACTCCTCTGTAATAAGCTCCTACTGCATGTGAATCAGTGCTCCTTAATGACCTTGTTCAAGCGCAACCTTCACTACTGGTTGGGTGATTGCAAAGTCACCTCTGGGCTGGCACCTATATTCCTCATAGACAGGGCCATTTGGTGCGGCTCACAAAATTGCTCTGCTAACAATGACCATCCAACTATGCTCAATAAGGGTATTTGTGTTTTTACATAAATAGACTTCTAAGCATCATACAACCATTAGTCTAGTAGCCTCCTATGACCATATGAAGCTATGAGCCTATGCAGGTCTTCCACCATTTTGTCTCCCACATGGCCTGCTGATGTCATCTCCTATAAGTTAACATGCAGTCTTGTAAAAGTCAGACTTGTACTGTGGAGTTTGCATAACATAATGTGTTCTGTAGTCAGTGTACTTAGATAGGCATTCTGTTCTCACTGCAGTGAAATGGGTGTGAATGTCTATGTGTCAAGCAGAAAAGCAGAAGTGTGTATCCTACAGTTACTGCTCCAGTCCTAAGAATTGACAGTATTTTGATGCTTCCACATGCCTACACATCCATTTCATGCAGGCCTCTCAACTTCTTCTCTCCAACATGCACTGCGGCTGTCATCCACTATAAGTTGGCCTGCAGCCATATAAAAGACAGACTTGTGGTGTGGCGCTTGCATAAAGTACTGAGTTCTGTAGTCAGCGGTTTTGTTATCACTCCAGTCAAGTGTGTGTGTGTGTGTGTGTGTGTGTGTGTGTGTGTGTGTGTGTGTGTGTGTGTGTGTGTGTGTGTGTGTGTGTGTGTGTGCATGCATGCACATGTATGCGTGTCTAGCCAGAAGAGCAGAAATATGTATCCTGCAATTATTGCTCCAATCCCCTAAACTGAGTGTTTTTGGTACTTGCACATGCCTACACATCTGTTTCATGCAGGCCTCCCAACTTCTTCTCTCCAATATGCACTGCTGATGTCATCCACTACAAGCTGGCCTGCAGCCTTGCAAAAGTTAGGCTTGTGCCATGGCACCTATGTAAAATACTGTGCTCTGTAGTCTGTGTACCTCAGATAGGTAGATGTTCTATTCTCTCTGCAGGAAACTGTGTCTGTGTGTGTGAGAGCTGTTGTTTGACATTACAGAGAGCATTTTACACCAGTATGTGGGACATTGTTATATTCTCCTCAACATACACTACTGATGTCAACAGCTATATCAGATTTGACACCAGCATGTGGGACACTGTTATATTCTCCTTGACAGAAACTGCTGATGTCATCAGCTATAAAGTGTTGTCTGACACACTCCCAGTTGGACTTGAGGTGTGGCACTTGCGTAAAGTATTATGTTCTCTAGTCTATGTACTTAGATACGTAGGGGTTCTATTCTCACTACAGTCAAGTGTGTGTGTGTGTGTGTGTGTGTGTGTGTGTGTGTGTGTGTGTGTATGTGTGTGTGTGTGTGTGAGCTGTTGCTTGACATTACAGAGAGCATTTTACACCAGTATGTGGGACATTGTTATATTCTCCTCAACATACATTACTGATGTCAACAGCTATATCAGATTTTTGGATATGGAGTACTCCCACCAGGGCAGGGTCAGGGACTGGCCTGGAGGCAAGGCAGAAGTTACCTCATCCTATACAATAAAGATTACAGTGACATGGCTTTTAATCTATCCACATACATCATGGCATGGTTTGTAGGCCCTGTGTTATGTTGCTGAGAATGTCCTGTGGTCTCTCCAACTGCTACATGTGTCTGGTAAAGTACATGAAAAAGAGAGCATTATACTCTATTAGTGTTGTGATGAGGTTTGACTACAGTGCTGTCATACAATCCTAAGATCTCAGTATGATGGTATGACTTATGATGCGCACAACATAGGCTTTCAATACCAGTGTGGACAGATGTTGGTCAAAGTTTAGATTGCTATCTACATGTGTTCACAGTGCTTGCATCACTGGGTTTCTGCATATCAGGACCATTGTCAATGCTGTGATTAATATGGAATTCAACTTTTCAGGTGGACAACATTACAAACACGCATTTCTGCATCTATTTGTAGATTGTGTGCCTTTATCACTATTCATTTGTGTGTATTACCTCCTGCTGTACTATGGTATCACCGTTGGTGGACTCAATGATTGCACACAATATGCAAGAATCAACTTGGTTAGCCAAAGGCCATATACCTCAGGCTGAACTGTTGAGAAATAGAGTTCAAACACTGTAGGGCCAAGCACAGATCCATGGGGTTTGCCAATGGTGACAACACTACTGGTGGAGTTGATTGACCAACTTTCACATGATGTGTTCTGTCATTGAGCCAACTGGTTACCCATCAACTGATGTAAGGGTTAATCCCCAGCTTGGAAGGTTTCTCAATGACACCAGCATGATGGATTGTGTCAAAACCCTAGGCCAGATCATGATAGGCAGTATGCACTGTCTTACCTTCATTCTGGCTTATCACATAGAATGAATGGGCTGTGACAATATCACAGGCCACCTATGGAGTGACTCAACATGTACACCTTCCTGATATGTATGAATACACAGTTCAACACACCCTGCACATGGCCTATGTTCCCATGCAAGAGTGTACATCAACATGCATCCACCTGAGTTGGGGGGACAGCACCTGATGCATGCATGTATACAGACATCCTGACTTTCCTTGACTGTGAGGTAGACCAACATGTCATCATGGACCCATTTTACATGTACAGTAGTCATACTCCAGATGTGTGCAACAGACCTGTGTGAGTTGTTAATGCTATATCAAGTCTGTTACATCTGATAGATGTCCTCTAAGAGGTCGTCAAGGCCATGCATAATGACAACAGTATCATCTTGTGGAACTTGACTAGGTCAAGGCATTTGGCACAAATCCACAGTGAGGTATTCAAACAACACTGTCATATGTGGCCAAAACAGCTATATCAACAAATGGGTAGACCAGGTTATATTATACATGGCTTCTCACTATGTTGAAATTTGTGATGTGATCTATATCTCAGGTCTAGTGTTCAGGTCACTACATCAGTGGTGTCCTCTAGGCCCTTTTCTTTCCATTAAAGTGATGGACATCACAGTTGACATACACTTGCTGCATCCAAACAGCTGCCCGAAGGACTACAGACTGTAGGCAATCATTGACTCCAACTCTGATATTAGTATAATGCAGATAGTATCAACACATACCAAAAACTGCTGCCACAGCCATGACAACACATGCATTGACAAAAAACATGGAGGGATTTGTTGAATCAGGAAACAAACATACCACCCAAGTATAATTTGGACATCACACCCAATAATCAGCCCAGTAGGTATGTGACCCATGTCCTGGGGTAGATGGTAAGTGGTACATCCATCTGCATGTGGTCACAGTGATGACTACTCCCTTTAATGTAACACAAGTACTGGGTATGTGAAGGACATGCACATCAGATGCCATAATGCCTTCATGGTTCCCAGACTTCATCATATCAATAACTGTGTACAATGCACCTTTCTTCATGTACCTCCCTACACATCTAGTCATGTGTAACTGAAGTGTACCATCTTTGTCACAGTGTGCTGTCATAAAGCTTATTGGCCATACCTAGGTATTATTTCTGGGAATATACATGACTGTGTGATGGTGCGGAACACCAATCAAGTTGTTACACCAGATGCATGTGTGTTACCTGTTCTGCTTGTGCACAAACTACATGCATAGGTGTTGTGACAACATTAATGGCATGTGTATAATTCATGACAGTGTGGATTATACTATATATATCTATATATATATATATATATATATATATATATATATATATATATATGTGTGTGTGTGTGTGTGTGTGTGTGTGTGTATATATATATATATATATATATATATATATATATATATATATATATATATATATATATATGCCATGCACATAAGGCAACTAGCCTGTATTGCCCATACTGTCGCATACAGGTAATAGTAGTGTCCCTCCTAACACTTCCTGCATTTATTACAGTGCCAGGACAGTGTGCAGGGCTACCCTCATAGAGTGTGGATGTGTCATAATAGTTGTTCAAGTGTGTGTGTGTGTGTGTGTGTGTGTGTGTGTGTGTGTGTGTGTGTGTGTGTGTATGTGTGTGTGTATGTGTGTCTTCAGGCTCATCTCTTATCACTCCGCATCACATATGTTATGCAAGAGGCATGGGATTAGTGGTGGTATTATTCTGATATTGACCACGAATGTGGTTGGTTCTTGTAATGTTTTCCATGATCCTTTACCTGTGGCCACCTTGCTGGGGACCTCTGCTGAGAGTACACTCATATTCAGGCATGTCAGTTTGCACAGCTTCACAATATGCAGCCTACCCTGATTGTATATCAGATCCCTAATAGATGTCTACTGCATTCTTCATGTAAGGATGCTTATCTCACACAGACATCCTCCCCATTTTTATGTCTCTTTGTGTGACAGTCACAGACAACACATTTTCACTGTACAGTCTGTACTGTACCATATAGATATGTGCTTGGTGTTGCTACTACAACCATCTTCCACTGACATGCCTTTCTCTACTGTAAGTAAGGGTAGTTTCACCTGCCCTCTTTCCTCTGTGTTCATTTCTACAATTCATCTGTGTGTCCCTATTCAATACATACACTTTACATGGCAGTCCATGTCCTGTTACAGATCATTAACACAGCTTCAGTATAGAATTCCAGGAATGGGATATTACAATACTCTGCACTGCAGGTACACTGTTCTGTACTGTGTTTGTACCATATACTTCACATTCATACCTCTCAACTGTGCAGATATTCCCCGGATGTCCAGATGTTTTCCTTATCAAATTTGTGGCTTTCTGCCATATCACTGGGATAATCTCTGGACTGAATATTATATACATTTGAGTGCATACCTCTCAACTGTCCTGATTTGTGCAGAATTGCCATTTTCTGTCTCATATTTGTGATCTTTTCCTCATAACATGTTTGTTTTCTGGGAAATAATTGGCATGTTATTGTGAAGTGAAGTCAGAAACTGATGACTAACAATTGAGTTTCAAACTTCATGCTCTTCAGCAAATTCATGCTAATGTGCATCTTATTATTCTTTCAACTTTCTATGTTTGGAAGTGAAATATTAAAAATCTGTCCCTATTTTTGGGACCTTGCCCCCCCCCCCATTATGTACGCCTTTGTCCACATAGCTTGCTTAAAAAGGATGACAGGTATGCTCAAGTTTCATTCTACCACATTTCTATGCAAAATGAATGGCAAATATGTCTCCTATTTCTGGTTAATTGTTCACACATTATGTTGGCCTTTGTGGAGGTATGTTTCACTAACAGATGCACAGCTATCTGTGAAGCCGTGATGGTCATTGTGGCATTCTGTGCAAATCCGCAGAATGTAAGTGCTGTTATTTATACAGAATTGTATTTGTATTTGCTTACAAGGTTTCCAGGTTGCCAGCCACAAAACCTATCTTAGGTGTCCCATGCAGCATTAATATGAATTGTGCACTGCAGCTTGCTGCGCACCATCACACAAACATGTAAACTCTGTGTAGGCTTTGCGCTGAGCCTACATGGAGTTTATTGAATCCTGGGGAGTCTATATCATTTAGTCATTAATTGGCGAACACCTATTTGTTGACCCCTTTTGTCAAAGTCACAAATCAGTGAACAGACTTTTTATCAAAATTTTTCCCAGGGATAATCAATGCTAGGTCAACCTCGTGACCGTTACAAAAATCGTAAAGTTTAAAACCTACCCAGGTGGGGGGGGTATGTCCCCCACACTCCACAATGTGGGAGGCTGTGCTCTCTACACATCCCCTTAGCTAAATATATCAATTCCGAGATCGCACTACAGTGGGGAAAAGGGAAAATTCTGGATGGTGGCCTACCATTGGTTATCCCAGGGAAAGTTTTGATGAAAAGTCTGTTCGCTAACTTGTGACTTTGACAAAAAGGGGTTGATTAATAGGTGTTCGACGATTAGTGAATGTAGATCAGAATGTGTGATGTACCTTTAAGAAGCATTCCAGTCAGTGGGGAAGTGCATATAAGTACTGAGCATGTGTAAGCAAGAGTATCATTTTGAGTGAGCAGCCAGAGTGAAAGCATGTATGTGTGTAGCAGTCAGTTAGTTCATTTAAGTTTAATGTTCCAGTCATTCATCCCAATGTGTTTATGTGTAATAAACTACTTAAATGAACCACCTCATCATGTTCCAGTCATTCATCCCGATGTGTTTATGTATAATAAACTACTTAAACGATCACCCTCATCATCTTATTCAGATACACAAGATGAGCGACATGGTGCCAGAATGGGATCCAGAATCAAAACCATGAGGCACACAGTTAGAAATGGAGGAATATTGCACTAGTGGATCACCCGAAGCTCAAATGACTCACAAACAGGTCAGAAACAAATTTACAGGTACTAAAACTCACTTAAATTATTTTTACAATGTATATAAAACAAAGCATTCAAAGTGCTCACAATGAATTTCTAATTAAACGAAATGTTCAAAACTGCGACATTTTGTTAAAAATATTTGAAATAATTATGAAAACTTTTGAAACTATATCCAGATCACATAAAATGTATAAAAAATGGGAAAAATTACCATATTTTTTGCAGTGTACTACATTTTTGCATTAAATAAAGCTATTTGAAATATCCGAAGTGTGCAAAGTGTTTGCAAGTATGTGCAGTATTACAGTACAATTATTTTGCAAAGTACAGTCATTTCAAAGAGAATTTCACAAAGTGCAGTCTTTCGAAGAGATTATTGTACATTTGAATATTATTACATGTACCTGGTGTGTGTGAACATTGATACACAATGACAAGGGCCAAGATTGTATTGTGTTTAAACATAATTTGCTGCCATGGCAGAAATATTTCATAAATCTGGTCCTCTTGTGTTTGATAATAATATTGCAGAAAACTAGAGAGTGTTTGAGTGATATTGTCATACAGAAAAGGATGCTTTTTCTGACAAAGACACATGCAGAAAGGCATTTATTCTGCTTAATCTAGCTGGGTCAAAGGTCATTGAAAGAGAGTGTGCATTTGTGCATGCACCTGCTTTGTTTGCAGGGGATGGGGATAACTGCCATACTGTGGTACCGGCTGAAATGTGGGAGGACCCTGAGTAGTTAAAACATAAATTTAGAGAAATGTGTAACACCTCAAATGAATATTACAATGAAGAGACACTTATTTTATATAAGAGATCAAAAGCCTGGTGAAATTTTGCAGCATACATAACCGACTTGAGAAATAAGGCTAAAATGTGTAGATTTGGTGATCTGAAAGATGAGCTGATAAAAGGCAGGCTTGTGTGTGGTGTTAATAATGATGCAGTGAGAAAGTTTTTGCCTTGAGTCAGTGATTTAACTTTGAATAAGGCCATAGAGATTTGTCAGTTATATGAGCTTAAAGAAAAGCACACAGATATGTTTATAAATGAGAAAAGCACCCACATGGCTTCTTCTATTATTGATGTTGATAGTATGCAGCACGAGGTTAAAAGATACAGGCCTAAGGGCATGGTTGCCACAGCAAAACCCAGAGAAGCTTCAGTAAGGGCTAGGGTGCATGCAGCAAAGCACAGGGGTGATTCAGCAAAATCTGTAGCTAGCCTAATAGTCAGCTGTCATAATTATGGTGATAATCATGAACCCAAATGAGAAAAGTGCTTAGCTTTTGGTCAGCAATGCCACTCATGTAAAAAGTGGAATCATTTAAAAAGGTTTTGCGAATCAAATGAGGCACATTCTTTTATTAAAGGAGAGCATTCAAGAGGCAAGTTGATCAATTAGAAGGCTGCGACCCTACTTTTTATGTTGATGATGTGTCTGCACTTGGTGAATCAGTCAATACAGTAGATTTGTGGCCAAAAAGTGAAGTTTTTTGCACTGTCTGGATTAATGGGAGACCTGTAGAGCTCAAAGTAGATACTGGTTCAAAGTGCAATGTTATGATAGCAGAAACATTTGCTAAAGTAAAGGCTGGAGAACAACTTGATCTGGCAAAGTGTGCGAACCTTGTTGCTTATGGTGGTGAAGAAATTCAAACTGAAGGCTCAGTAGTACTTTTATGTTACTCTGCAGGGAAAATCTATGACTTGCAATTTTACATAGTCAAGTGACACGTGCAGTCATTATTAGGCCTCAGAGACAGTTTGAAAATGGGACTGCTTTCATTTGACAAAGAAGTCTTCCATGTAAGCTTGAATGACAACAGCTCAAATTTCACCCAAACTATTTCTCTTGAGTATGCTGATATTTTTGAAGATAAACTAGGTAAACTCCCAGTTGTGTACTCCATGAAGTTAGACCACGAGGTAAGCCCAATCATCAGACCACCTGGGAATGTTCCAGTAGCTATGGAGAACAGGGTCAAAACCAAGCTAGAAAAAATGGTCAGTGATGGGAGTAACGCATTACAAAAGTAACGTGTTACTGTAATACATTACATTTTTTAGTAACTAGTAATACTAGGCGTTACTTTTCAATATAGTAATGCAGTAATAGTAATAAGTTACATTTTTTAGTAACTAGTAATGCAAATGTGCATTACTTTTTGCGTTACTTGGTTTTTGGGTCCAAATTCTGACTTTTTTCTCTTTGTTTTTTATTTTTCGCGCTTTATGAGCTGATGTCATCACGTGCGCGATGACATCAGCTCTATCAGGGCTACCAGCCTGTCAGAATTGAGCTCAAGGAGCTCATGTCTTGCATGCATTTTTGGCTATTCAAATGCTCTGCAAGCAGGAACAGCACTCTGAACAAATTTAACTGAATAAAATGTGAGCAGGATAAGGAAACCTTTTTATTTTTTTCTGAAACAGGAATTATGTTCAGGGAAGGCCGTGTGTGTGTGTGTATGTGTGCTTTGGGGAGGGCAGTAGAAGCACATTTGCAATCCCTGTTAGATCTGCAAACAAGCACTCATTAAACAAAGTCAGCCCTTTGACTCTCAAATCAATATTATCATGGTTGGACGTACTGTGATCCTATCTTTGTTTAGACTGCAACGAGTACCTTCTCACATAAATTTATACTGAAAACTTTATTTGCAGAAGCTGTATGGCAAACCTCATTTAACAAGGATCAAACGTTGGTCATATTTTCAGAATTTCATGTTTAGTATTGTATTTCCAATAAAAATTTGTGTTTCACCTTTATGTTATTAATCTGCACACATATATTAAAACATTTTTAAATAAGATTTATCTAGTACATCAGAGCAAAATATATATGTAAAAGATTTACAAACGTTAAGTTTCTGAAGTAGAATTATTTGACATCAGGCACTACATGTACTCCATGGTTGACTTAGTAAATAGAAGGGCCAGGATTCATGAACCCTTTCCACCAAACACAAAGTGGTGACTCCATGTTTGCATTACACATAAAGAATAGGTCGTCAGGTTTGAGTTACCAGTGTTCAGGCCTATTGGCCAGCTTGGGACACAGACTCCAGGATTTTGTACTGAAGCTTTTTAATACCTGTGCATAAATCCAATTTATTTTTAAATGAGTTTAATGTTTTAGATGTCTGAATGTCATCAGGGACTTTATCTCACAGTATGAGAATAAACAGAGTTCAAAAACACTTTCCTTACTAGTCCTATTGAAATGAATAGCAAACATAGAATGTACATGCTTAAATGTCCTAGAATACATTTTCAGACATAAAAATAATGTCAGTATCTCATCACTGAAGGCCTTGTAAACCAGGAATCGTTTTCCCCTTATACATCTGTAGTTGATATTGTGAAGATTCAGTTAATGTAACTTTGCTGCATAATGCTAGTCCACACATAATAGCATTCTCTTAGTAAATTTTCATTGATTGAGTTCAAGCCCATTGTTTGAGTAGTTGAGTATACCAGAACAGAGCAATGAAGAACATATAAATGATATTGCTAGTTAATGGCAATCCTATATGCAGAGCCAAGACTAGGGCTGTGCAAAAGGATGACTGCCCTGGGTACAAACTGTTAGGAAGTGCAATTGGTAGCTCGAGATTGGGTTAAGACACCACTGGTGATATTATGGCTCCCTAAATGAATGGGTTTAGTAGCTCAGGGTGTTAGTAATTGTAGCAAGGAGCGTATGTAAACTCTTTGATGCAGTTCCAAGTCCATTTTCTGAGGATCATTTTTATTATTTATTTTTTTAGTCCTCATCTTTGGGATGATTTGTTGTCAGTCTGGACACACCCCAGTGAGCTGACCTAGATACAGGTCTGCTGACATACATGTTTCCCGGTAGTGATTTATTTACTTTAATTCACATCATCCCACTTCATGCAGATGTGGGCTTGCTGAATTAATTAGCAACCTGATGGGGCTTTCAGTTAAGAGTCTGGCACATCTTTTAAATGTTATTCTAATTCTACATTTCTTGAACATTTAAACGTTTAGTAAGGTTAAAGTGTAAAAACTGAAACTCTAATATCAGGCATCACTGGCACAATGTCTTGGAAAGATGGCTGCATACATTCAGCAAGGGGGCTGCTGCTCCCCTGCACCCCCTGCTATACATACTTTTAAGTGCTTTGCAGTCATGGGGGGAATGTAAAGGCTTTTTCAAAATAGTGACTAAAGTTTGATGATCAGTGTCTGTTTGATCAGGTCTACCATAAATGTAGTCACTGAACTTAGAACATATGAAAACAACTAAGTTCTTTTAATGTAACATCAACAATTTCATTCTTCAAGGACAGCAGACACTGAATTTGTAATGTAAAGTTCTTTGCCCGTAGCAACATCTTCATTAGTTACAGTTCTCTTTAATGTGGAAATATTCAGACGATTTTTACTTCTGCAGAGAATGTGCTTATTGTTGACTGATATTGGCGGATTATAATGAAATGACAGATGTTTGAGTGGCCTTTTATGGTTGAAAGTTTTAGCAGATTAACCTAATGTATGTTGTTGAAAATTTGATGAATTGTAACTTGTTATAGGTCTTGTGTTGCTGGCTATATGTACTTTGGTTTAAGTATTAAATTGTGACTCTGACTATAAAGACTAGTCTGTGGGACTTTGTAAACTGCAAAATGCTACTCATCATAATTGTAACACTGTGTACACATCTTTAATACACTCGTGTTCATGTGCAGTAAGCATGTATTCCTCACACACAAGTACTATGTGAGCAAATATGAATACGAGAATTGATAAACTATACGTATGTAAAAGTAACTCAAAAGTAACTAGTTACTTTAGTTAATAACTAGTAATAGTAATATATTACTTTTGCTTAAAAGTAACTAGTAATAGTAACCTATTACTTTTAAAAGTAACTAGCACAACACTGAAAATGGTACAGCTAGACGTAATTTGTCCAATAGAAGAACCAACTCAATGGGCATCTTCCATGGTAGTAGCTCATAAGAAAAGCTTAGATGGTATTAGAATATGTATTGATCCACAAGATTTGAACAAAGCACTAAAAAGATCCCATCATTCAATGCGTACAGTCAAGGAAGTTGCTGCCGTCATGCCAAACTCCACTGTTTTTTTCTGTCTTAGATGCAAAAAGTTAATTTTGGCTGATGTTGCTTGATTGAAAATCTTCATTGCTAATCACATTCAGTACACCATTTGGAAGGTACAGATTTCTGAGAATGCCATTTGGAATAAATGCTGCCAGTGAAGTCTTTCAATGTGCGATGGAACAATTTTTTTCTGGCTATCCATGTGCTATTATAGTAGATGATATTTTTGTAGGAGACAATAGTGAAGTTGATCATGATAGAAACCTCAGGAAAGTTCTGGAATGTGCTCATGAAGTAAATCTTTAGCTGAATCCTCAGAAATATAAACTCAGGTTAAGTTACTTATGTGGGTCATTTGTTTACCAATTCAGGCTTATGACCAGATCCTTCCAAGCAAACATCCATTCTTGAGATGACAGTTCCAGACAATGTCCAAGCCTTACAACGTTTTCTTGGTATGGTCAACTATTTAGGCAAGTTCATTCTAGATATGGGCCAACTTTCAGCACCACTAAGAGAACTGACACACAAAGATGTAATCTGGTCCTGCTCAGAACAACACCAAAAAGCATTTAATGTCCTGAAACAGCAAATTGCCAGTCCACCCACTTTACAATACTATGATGTTCACAAACCAGTTACTCTTTCCTGTGATGCTTCTAAGTTTGGTCTTGGTGCTGTCATTCTTCAAGAGGGTAGACTAGTAGCCTGTACATCGAGAACTCTTACCCAAACTGAGATGCAGTATGCCCAGACTGAGAAAGAGCTATAGGCAATTGTGTTTGCATGTTTGAAGTTCCATGATTATATTTATGGCTGACCTATACAAATAAAAACTGACCACCAACCTCGTCACTATTCTGAGAAAGGCAATGCACACAGATCGCAATGCATGATGCAGAAATTGCAAAGGTACAATTTCAATCTTGTTTACATAAAAGGCAAATTTCTTTATCTTGCTGGTACTTTATCCCGATCACCCAGAAAAAACACTGAACAGCATGAGAATAAGCAACCTGATAAGTCGTGGAAGTGAGAAATTTTTCTTCCAAACTTCTTGATGAGCTTAGGACTCACACAGCTTCAGATCCAGTTCTCCAGAAGCTCAACCACTTTATCAGTCAAGGATGGCCGTCAAAGCAAAAACAAAAAGAACGACTTCAGTTAAGCCAGATTCCTGTACTACCTTGATTGACAGTAGCCACAGATATCTTTGAGTGGAATGGTCAACATTACTTGGTGTTAGCAGACTCTTATTCAAATTGGTTCGAGATTGACCTACTTCCTAAACTAAGGTCTAATACTGTCATTACTAAGTTGAAGAGAACTTTTTCTGTCTAGGGTAGTCTCCACAAAGTCATTTCTGACAATGTTGCACTGTATGCAAACTTACAGTTCAAAAACTTTTACTAAAATGTGGGACTTTGTTAATATTACAAGTAGTCCTGAATACCCGCAGTCAAACGGCTTGGCTGAATGTGCGGTCCAAAGTGCAAAATAGCCGTTAGAGAAATCTAAATGTGACAATACTGATGTTTTTCTAAACTTGCTTAATCTCAGAAACATTCCTCGTGATAATCTACTTGGTTCACCTGCCTAGAGACTTATGTCGAGACAAACCAGAACCATATTACCAATCAGTAAGAATTTGTTGGTTCCATGTGCTAAAACAACAAAGCAGTAAAAGCCCAACTTCTAAAAATAGCATTTGTCCCAAAATCCTACTATGATAAGACCAGCAAACCTCTTAAGCCATTAAAAGAAGGAGAGCTAGTGAGGATGCAGACAACAAAATGATTTGATCAGGCTGGACTTGTGAAAAGTTTGTGTGAAGAACTGAGATCATACATCATGGAATCACAGGGAATGGAATTTAAGCAGAATCGGAAGCATTTACTACTGGTGTCCAAGCCAGTGTTACAGTATCTTACCTGTAATGGAAACTCTAATTCTCAGAGTGGATTGTACAATGTTTCTGTTCCAGTGAGCAATCCATCAGATATTCCTGTTCCTGAAGATGTCCCTGAAAATCCTAAAGCAGAACATTCCTCAGGGACTGTCCCTGTTGCTAAACCCAGTTTTAACTATTGCATTACGAGGTCAGGTTGTATCTCAAGACCTAGTCCAAGATACACGGCAACCTGGACATGATTGTTGTTTTGTTTATTATTGTCTGTATAATTTGCATGCCTATTTAAATGTTATTGTCAATGTGAGACAGATCAGTCAAAAGAGGGAGGATGTAGACAGATTGTATGATGTACCTTTAAGAAGCATTCCAGTCAGTGGGCACATGCATATAAGTACTGAGCACGTGCAAGCAAGAGTGTCATTTTGAGTGCTTCTTAAAGGTACATCACATGCAGCATGCATGTGTGTAGCAGTCAGTTAGTTCATTTAAGTTTAATGTTCCAGTCATCCATCCTGATGTATTTGTGTGTAATAAACTACTTAAAAGAACACCCAGTCCTCATTGTCTTATTCAGATACACAAGACGAGTGACAGTGAGTTGACTAAGTGAAGTAGACCCATCCAGGGGTTGCTCCACTTGAAACTGTCAAATTACTACATCATCGAACCGTAAAACATCGAGACCAGAACGTTGCAAACTGAGATCATCGAAAACTGACATCATCGAGATGCATAACATCGAAAACATTCCCTACATGTTAAGTGTGCAAAGATGTCTAAATACAACAATCCAAGTATCAAAACATATTCGATGTTACGTGTCTCAATGATGTTAGTTTTTAATGATCTCAGTTTGCGACTTTCTGGTCTCGATGTTTTACAGTTCAATGATGTGGTAATTCAACGGTTTCAAGTGGAATCCCAGGGGTCTATCTATCTAATGGTGTTCTTAAAAATGGACAAAGAAAATAATTTCTGAAAGTCATGAAAATGTATGTATGAATTTAATCTTTTCTGAGTAGTATCATTGTAAATTACATATAAATGTTGCCACAGTATTCATTTATTTATTTATTTTACATTTGCTGACTGGGATAGTCCGACTGGATATATGTCCATTTTCAGCGGATGCCCAGGGAGAAAAGCATCAAAATAATAATACACATTGAACATTTAGTAAATGCTAGTTTCAAGCAGATTGCAGTCATAAGCAATACCAGCATTTAGTACATATAGTACTAACTTATTATACAACGCTTTACAAAACATAAAATTATTTTCAAAGTTATACATACATAACATTACATTTAGGTTTAAGACACCTTGAGCAGCAGTTATACAATTGACCCTTCTTGAAATGGTGTGTTAGAAAAATGTTAGATGTAGTTGAAGGTAAGGCATCCAAGTAACAGAGAGGTCAGTTGTCGTTAGTGCAAGGACATAACCGATGAGTTTTGAAGTATTTCTTGAGTTTGTTTTTGAATTGTGTTAGTGAGGGTTCTAGAGTCAAGTCAATTGGGAGTCTGTTCCATGTTTTGCCAACAGAGTTGGCAAACAGAGAGTCCCCAGTTGAGCAGTTGGATTTGTATGTTTGAACTAGGAGTCTAGTGGATGATCGCAGTGGCTGGGTGCTAGTATAGGGGCTGATAATATTGTTTAGTGCAGATATATTTTCTGGTTGGTAAAGGACTTTATTTGCCACTATTAGCTGGTTGAACTGCAGTAGGCTAGGCTGTTCAAGCCAACCTATGTGATTTAGGTTGTAACAGTGGTGTGTCCGGTAGGCTGTGCCAGTAGCAAATCTGGAAATGTGGTTACAACAGGATGATAGTTTATTAAGATCAGTTTTGTTTAAGTTGGAGAATAGAGGTGAGGCATAGGGAAGAGTTGATAGTAGATGGGAATCGGCAACTGCAGTTCTAGAAAGTGGTGTAAGGAAAGGTTTGATTCTGTAAAGAGAGCCAAGTTTTTTATTAATGGTTTTGATGGACTGATTGATATGCACCTCAAACTTCAGGTTGTTAACAACTATTACACCCAGTAGTTTAGTTTGGGCTTCTGGGGAGGTGATAGTGCCATTGTTAGCGGTTATACTGAAGGTCAGCAGGGGGGGTCCTCTGTGTGAGGGAGAAGAGGAGCAGCTTCGTTCTGTTGCGGTTTAGCATTAGTTGTTTATTGGAGAGCCATTTTTCCACGGTATTGAAGGTATTTTGGGTTAATGTGAATAGAGTAGCTAGTGAGGTGTCAGAACAAATCAAGGTGGAGTCATGCGCATATTAAATACAGGTAGCATCTGGGATGACTGAATGAAAGTCATTGATAAAGATGGAGAAATGAAGGGGTCCTAATATCGAGCCCTGGGGGACTCCTAATATGATGGGTAGGCGAGATGATAGCTTGTCCTGTCATAGGACTGCCTGTTGCCTGCCCTGCAGGTAGGATTGAAACCATTGGAGTGCATGGTAGTTTAAGGAGAAGGCCTTCAAGGTATTTATAAGCATTTTGTGGTCATCCCAGGCTGCATTCTACATGAACTACAGAATGAACTGGCACCCCACCTAAGCACCATGTTCAAGCATAGCCTCACCTCAGGCTTTGTGCCCACTGAATAATACATGGTGATGGTTATCCCACTCCACAAAGAGGGAACCACTACAGACCCTGGGAACTACTGTCCCATTAGCCTAACAAGCCTGGTCTGCAAGGCCATGGAATGTATCATCGTGGAACTTATAAACAAAGACATTGGCAATCTCCAAACTCTGGACCTCACCCAGTTCGGGTTTGTAAAAGGCAGATTATGTCTTCTAAGCCTGGTAGACTTCTTGAAAGCAGTCACCAAAGCAGTAGATGAGGATAAGGTGGTTCACATAGCCTATCTAGATCTCACCAAGGCTTTTGACACCATCCCCCACTCTGAAATTATAGATAAACTCACTAAACTAGATATAAATCCCTGTGTCACAAGATGGGTTGCCAACTGGCTCACTGACAGAACCCACACTGTGAAAGTAGCAGACTCCAAATCTGACTTCAGACCAGTGACAAATGGAGTACCACAGGGTTCAGTCCGGGGTCCTCTCCTGTTTGATATGTACTTTTCTGAAGTACAGGCTAACACAGAAGGTCTTTGGCTAACAAAGGTCGCAGGTGACTGCAAACTAGGAGCCATAACCGAAACTCCTAATGATGTGGACATCCTACAAAAGGGCCTCACTGAGACAGATGCCTGGTGTCAAAGCCATGGCCTCAAGCTCAATGTCAAAAATTGCATTATTATCCCCTTTGGTAAAAACTCTGTACCCATGAGCTACTGCATAGGTGGTAGTCTACTTAACACCGAAAGTGTGATAAGAGACCTTGGGACACAGGTGGACAGTAGTTTCTTCTTTGATAATCACATCACCACAGTAGTCAGGAAATCCTTCTACATGGCACACCCCATCACAAAAGGTTTCGCATCCAGGAAAAAACAGGTCATTGTTCCCCTCTACTCATCATTCATTAGACCCATTATAGAATACAACACCCCTTTTGATATGTACCTCACAAGACATCTACAACAACTGGAAAGGCCGCACAAATACCTCACAAAGAGGTTTACTGGCCTCAAACAGATGCCCTATGCAGACCGTCTCAAAAAACTCCAGCTTTACTCCATCGCATATCACCTACGCCAAGGCAATCTCTGCCTAACATACAAAGCTATGTCAAACCCAGAGGTGTTGGACATGCCCCACTTAAAGAAATCCCAATCCCTCCAAGCTACACGCTCTAGGGACCTAAACCTTGTCACCACAATAAACAGAACATGCTGGAGGGATAGATTCCTGTCCGAGATACTTCTCATACTCTGGAACAAACTACCTATCTATATCAAACAAAGCTCCTCATTAGCACTCTTCAAGAAAAATCTTGACGATTGGATGGGAAATAGGAAATTCACCCTGGGGATCACCTGTGTGGCTCTGCTCGACAGGGGCACAGGAAAATAATTTTCTTGGGTGGCGAAAGCCAGGGTACCTTTTTGGTTAGGCTTAAATAGGCCCTAGGGCCACTAGCCTACCTATGAACCATGTCAAAAGCCCTGGATAGATCTAGAGTGCTGAGGATAGTTGGTTAATTTTGCAGTTGTGGTTAATGACATCAGAGAAAGAGAGGAGGGCAGAAGTAGTACTGTGGTGTGGCTTAAAGCCATGCTGAAAGTTGGACAACAGCATGTTCTGTGTGAGGTAGTACATGAGCTGTATGTGTACACACACCTCCATAATTTTAGCTAGAGGTGACAGAATAGCTATGGGTCTAAAGTTTGACAGTTCAGTGGAACTGCCTCCTATATGGAGAGGTATGACATGGGAGATTTTTCCATATAGTGGGTACAGTAGCTTCAGATATAGTTCTGTTGATCAAGATTGAGATGAGGTATGCTATGGTGTCAGCAGCCTTTTGCAGATAGTCTACTGGGAGGAGGTCGGCAGCCAGGGTGGTGGGTCTTAGTTTCTTAAGTAGTGCATGAATAAGTTGAGTAGGAACAGGTTGGAAGGTGAAGTATGTTTGGGTACTGGGTGTGGCTGCATTAGAATTAGAGCCATTGGAGAGAGTTGGCTGGCTAGAGACCAGATAGTCTCTGTGAATAATCTGTTGAAATTATTAGCAATGTCTACTGGCGATTTTTTTTTTTTTGGGAAGCTGAGGGGGGTGGAGTGGCGGTTTGGCCTGGGTGGAGTAGTTTGTTTATTCCTGCCCAGAACTTTTGAGGTTTGTTTTGGTGTTTTTGCAGTAGATGGTAGTAGTAGTTCTTTTTTCTAAGGTTATGGATTTTTTGGTGTCATTCCTTAGCTGTCTGCATCTTAGTTGATCGGGGGGCTTTTGTTTTTTGGTAGGTGGCCCATGCTTTGTTTCTGAGTGAAATTTTGATATTGGTATCTTTAGAAAGCCACAGTGCAATATAAACTTTGGTTCTAATAGAGTGGCTGGGAGCATGGGAGTTAAGAATAGCAAGGAATTTGGTGTTAAAGTATGCTACTGCTTCATCTAGGGGGAGACTTTTTTTGTACTGACCAGTTGCATGCCTTAAGTTCATTTTGAAACTTGGTGAGAATAAAATTCTTGTTGTTTCTTAATTTTCTATAGGTGGGTTGGTAGGAGCAGTCTACTTTGAGCTTGATTACATAGGTGAGACAGTGGTCACTTAGGTCTGATTTATAGGATTGAAGATGGGCATTGATGAGTATCCAGTCTAGGGCACTTTTCTTGTTATTGGGTTTTCCTGTCCTGGTGGGGGAGGTTATGATTTGACCAAGAGGTTTATGTGGGTTGTGGGGGTTTCACAAGAGCAAGTGTTCCAGTCAATGTTGAAATCCCCCAAAACAATTGCTTCTTGGGGGTAGTTATTGGATAACTAATATAAGATGTCTTCTAAAGTTTCTGTGTTCCTCCCTGGAGGAATGTAGACACAGACAGTTTATATTTTTGTTTTTATTAATTTGTAGTTTTGAGATAAGAATCTCAGCATTATTGAACCGGGGTGGTTGTTGGGTGTCTATGCTGACATATAGGGTAGACTTGTAAAGTATGGCTACCCCAGCACCCTTTCTGGTGGTATGGTCTAGTTGAAACATATTGTACCCTGGTGGTGGAATATCATGGTCCTTGGTGGCAGGCTTTAGCCACATTTCTGTTAGGCATAATATATCTGGGGACTGAACAGCTAGGAGGGCATGCAGGTGCTGAGTTTTGTTATTTATGCTTCTAATGTTTAGATGGCAAGCCAGCAGTGAGTTAGGATGTCTATTTGTTGGAGCTATGGTGATAGGGGATATAGCAGGGGGATTAGGGTCAACAGGGGGGGATAGACCAAGGTTCGAGTGGATGTCGCCATCCTTTGTGAGGTTGTAGTGTATCCTGAGTATGAGTTTTAAGATTTTGAATAAAGTTTTGTAATAGTGTCTAGTTTTAGGACTAATATAACTAGGTCTAGTAAGATGGTAGTATTTAGGGGTTAAGGAGGTAAGCATGAGAGAGATGAGTAAGGGTGCATTATCTGTTGTAGATGGGATGGATGTTTGGAATTTAGGGTAGTGGAAACCTGGGTTACCATGATATTTGTAGGCGGTAAGAAGATATGGGATAAGTAATGGGGTAGTAGTAGAGTTAATAAGAGTATTTTGGATGATAGCATAGCTACTGAATGAGGCTTGAAACGTAGGCAAAAGGAATAGTAGAGTTAGAGGACTGGTGGTATCAGGTTGAGGGTGGTGCTGTTGAGTGACAAGGTGTTACCAATTGGTTTAAAAAAGTGGGGTGTGGTCTAGTACTAATACATGTAGCAGCACCAGGGGTGGGAGGGATTTGGGGACAGGGTGGGGTGCGAAGCAAGCCCGAGCAAAGCGAGGGCAAGCAGAGCAGGGATGAACCAAGGTTTACCTTCATATTGTAATGGACAATATTGATCGCACATTTGGGCGAAACAAATGAGTGAAATTCAATCTTCGACATTCTCAGAAGATCAAAAGTCAGCCAATTGAACAGCTGATTCACTGACTTTCGAACTAAAATGTCGAAGACGCCTCGTAATGCTCCACCCCACACCCTCCTATTTTAATATACCAACTCTGAGATCGCACTACAGTGGGGAATGGGATCATTCCCGATCTAAGCTATAGTGCAATCCACACCCATACTGTCGAATCTGCAATGAGCGAATGCCAATGCACATTCACCCATTGCACATTCGGACAATTCTTTGTCGAGGTTTTCAACTTTGCAAACCTCCTTTCGCACAAAGTGGAGTCGCACGAGTGCATAATGCACTTATGAAGGTAAACCATGAACCAATGCCTGTACTAAGTTGTAGTAGTTTAAACTGTTTGAGGAAAGAAGGGGGTGGGGGTAAAGAGAAGGCAGTACGAGTGGTTAGAGGGAGACCTTGATTGACTCAAGACACTTCACTAGAGGTAAGTTTAATGTAAGAGCCTAAAACCTGCACTCAGCACTTTAATGTTACTTATGTTTAGCAGGAAAGACAGACCAACAATATACAATTTTGAGGATTTTTACAAGGGTTACTTGTTCAAATGTCTGACAAATAAGTAAAACTTTCAAACAGGAATCTATGTCTGAGTGTAGAAAGCCAGAAAGGTACAAGATATACCTGTAAAAATAGTATAGTATATAGTATAGTACAGTAATACAAAAGAACTGCATATTTTAATATTTATTTTATAGGTGCAATAGTTAAGTCATTCTTTCCTTCCCCCAGTTTAATCATGAAAGGGTTTTTCTAAACCCTTTGATTAAAAGTGAGAGAATTTCATACCAGCACTTTTACAGATAATCATCATATCGATTTAAATTTATGTCCTAGACATGTCATTACATGAGGGCTTCTTTATTTGCATCTGCGTTGCCATTACTTACTCCTGCCAAGTATAGTCGGTTGATCTCACTTGATGCTGCAGGCATAAAACATTACATCAATGAAATAGTATTTTACAGGCGAGGAAAATTCTCATTTTAAATTTAGTAATGCAGATTGCTACAATCTTTAAATGTAGACTTCTTTATGCATTTAAATGTTTTTTAAACTAAAAAGTCAGAGCAATGTTTCCTTACAGAAATTCAGTATGTGCTTATTAAACGATACTCATAGTCTGCTGATCATTTGTGCATGAAAAGCAACTTTTAGTAAATAAAATTGCTTTATCCATATCAAACACCAGGATCAAAGACTATTTCTTACTCGTATACAAGGAAATGCCCATTACAGGTCAAAGCAACTTTGCATTGCAGATGACCAGAGTTCAACTAACTATTAGCCACTAAATTTATATATGGGGACAACTGATTTGCACCCATTACTTCTATCTGTCTGACAATTTATTTCATCCTAGGTAACAAAGTAGATAAAAGTTAGCTTCTGCCACAGTCTTGTGTAAAAAACTGAAATGAATCAGTAAAGTTAAATATGTTGCAAAGCAATAGACGTTTACCTAATTGTGTTGGAATTCACCCAAATGACAGTTATTAGATCATTTTTGTTTATAATTTTTTTTCCTAAGTGGTCCAAGTAATATATATTCATAAAGTAAATGTATCATCAGTAAAACTGCGTCCAAAACATTTTGCACCACAAAGCATAATTAGAGAATAGATATACACACTAAGCCCCTGATAATAGTAGATACCTGATAAATGTGACAGCATGATTGAGGTGGCATTCACTGCAGCATAAAATACTGCTACTGCCTGGTTCTAGCAACATAAGGTTATCTGTAAATCCCTGGTATCTTGCCCAGATGAAGAGTCTGCTGCACAGCAAAGTGTGTTTGGACTAAAGATGTGTTTCAACAGCATCAAGCAACATGGGAACTTTTAGTGGTGCTACAATCACTGAGACATGTTGTACTTACGAGGTATTTACTGGGAATTGTTTACTTTAATGAAACAGATGTACAAATATTTGGATTAACATACTTATTTGAATTTCAGTTTCATCTTTATTAACATGCCTAAACATAAGCATGTATCTGCAAGGACAAATATAAAATAGAAAATATAAACATCACAAAATAATGTCAGAAACTGAAACATTTATGAGCAGATGAGTGCAAAATGTTCAAACTATCTTCAGTAAAATGAAAAAAAAAACTGAAAGGAAAGCTTGCAGAAAAAAAAACTGTTGTTGATGTTAAAATATCCAGATAGAAGTTAATGTAGCCTTAACTCCCTTAGTTGCCTCAGTAATCACCTCTGGTTCTGCTATAGGATTTCTGTAGAGGGATTTATGTAAGTCAGGTACCCTGTAGTACCTGTCAGGTTTTCTCAGGGCAGGTGGAAGAGTGTCAGGGGTAAGGGTGGATTCTTGGTAAACGTCATCTACCACCTCCAAGATGGGTGGAATGGCCAGAGGTCTATGCTGGGGTAGGTCCAGAAACTCTCTTAGTCTTTTCTTGGCTTGAGGGAAATCCATTGATTCCCATTGGAAGTGTTCCATGAGGTTGTGGAGGGTTTCCCCAAAGGAAACGTCATTCGGAGGTGATGCAGAAGGAATAGATTTTTCTGCATCTTTGTCGTCATAGGCAGTGAGAGGATTTTACTCTTCAAAAACAGTGGGGTCAGATTTCTCTGAGTCTAAATCCAATTGGATGTCTGGAGAAGGTTCCTTTCTCCTTTTGGCTGGAGTGGCCTGATTACACTGGATAAAAGTGATGAGATCCTCCACCATTTTAAGCATTCTAGTTTGAGGAGGGGGAGGAGTAGTGGAATGGACACTTTTTGCTGTTTTCTTTGGAGCGGGTCTAAGTCTGGCCTGAAGGGTATCCCTCAGTGCCATTGGTGTGTTAGTTGGACGAGAGGGCGAAGGCCTTGAAGTGAAATCCGAAATGTGAGTGGTATCCTCAGAAGCCAGTGCCTGCTTAGCAGCTCCAGAACCAACCAAGGCCGAGACAGCCGAAGACTCGTTAGACGATGCAGATATCTGCGGCATACAGGACTCTGAAAGGGTCTCAGTAGAAACCTGTGAGGTAATCGACTTCACAGGTCTCTACTGAGACCCTTTCAGAGTCCTGTATGGCGCAGATGTCTGCATCGTCTAACTAGTCTTTGGCTGTCTTGGCCTTGGTTGGGCCCGGGGCCACTAAGCAGGCACTGGTTTCTGAGGATACCACTCGCACTTCGGATTTCACTTCAAGGCCTTCGCCCTCTCTTCTGAATAACACACCAAAAGCACCAAGGAATACCCTTCAGGCCAGACTTAGACCCACTTTTTTTTTTTTTTTTTTTCATTTTTTTATGTCTTGGAACTTTTCTCCCTGGGCCTTTGTTGAAAATGGACATATATCCAGTCAGACTATCCCGGTCAACAAATGTAAAATAAAAATAAAATAAATCGAATCGGGCATCAGGGGCTGCGAAAGTGCCTCACTGAATTCCCAAGAAGTGATGACCCATTTAGCGGTGGTGTCATTGGAAGGCTTGGCCTTATGCGGTCTGTCTCTATCCTTATCGTTACATTTTTTCAGAAGATCTGCAGTTTGCTGATGAAGTATGCCATAACAGTAATTGGAGATGGAAGACAAAAATAACTGGCTACAAACAGAGCTATATGACGAATAGTTCTAGCGTTAAAGAGGGCACAGAACTGACAGCGTGGTATGTCATGATCTGGGCCTAAGCAAGTGATGCAGTAAGAATGGAAGTCTTGGTGTGGTATTTGCTTTCTACAGGCAAGACAGTTATTGACTTTTTCAGACACCAGTTAGTGCAAGAAAAAAGAAGGATCCCCAATGTGGTACGTAGCTTTAGATGTTTCAGCTGAAGTTCGAAATCTGTAAACAGCCGACCGGCACTGTAGTGAATTGCTTTTGCTATGGGCTCCATGGCAAGAAAGACTGAGGTAATGGCTTCACCTGCTCTCCTTTATAGCTCAGATGACCTGACGTCACCCAGCAAGCGACAGCAGCCGATTCACAAAACCTTGACTCTGGTATATGGACTGATTGAGGGCTACCACAGCATGGATAACCCAATGGTGAAGACTGCAGCAGTGAGAAACGAAGAACACTGGAGGAAAACCACCAAAACACTTCCTTTTTTATTTTAACAGATACATTGATTGCAGCAATTTAACAAGTCAGTAGCCAGTCAGCAGAATGACCATGAACTAGGGACACAAATAAAAAAGACCAAATTAAGTATGTAAGTATTAAAATAACATGGAAAACAACCACAGAAGATATCTTAGACACCCATACACTGCTGCCATCATGGACAGTGCCACACGTGACAAGTCATACACTGCTGCCATCTTGGAAGGTACCACACATGAAATGTACTAATAGCCTTCACAGGCTCATAGATTTCATATCTCTATACAAAAGTGCTGTGAAAAGATGCTAGTTACATCATATGACTACTTTGGTGTCTGTGACCAGTATGTTACTTAACTCATTACAGTTGAGTGTGCCTCCAGGCATTTTCTGCATTTACCTCCTAATAGCAGTCCATGCATTTAGTAGTCAAACAACAAAAATATCTGATGAAAAATGCAGCCTGAAATGCAAAATATAACATATTAATTAAAACTTTCGAATGAAATTCTGAATATTTAATAGTCTGTTGGCTGAAAATAAAAGCGGGAACAGTGGCATAGAGGTCAAAAATGCTGCCTTATACCATTTGTTATTTTTTTCACTTCTATTTTCAGCATATGTAGCATATAGAATAAAGTTCATACTACCTGATAAAGAACTTGATACACAGGTATAACCACTATATGGATCACACAGAAAGAGAAAAGTTCAAAACACTTTACCGCCAAGGCCTAAAGTAGTCATTCTTGTTTGATCAGTGGCTGATGAGCTGATAATGTCAACTGCAATAAGAAAATAACAACAACATTACTAACAAGTATTACTAACTATGCACTATTTTGCCTAAGTGATTGCCTCTGCTTAATTTCTTAACTAATGTTATGTTCCTCCACATATATAAATTCAACCATATATTTGTCTATATTCAAGTGTTTAAAGTCTTGTTCTATGATACTATATAATTTTTGTTTTTACATTTTTATCCTATAAATGTGTTAACACTCATTTTTGCCAATTTTGTTTATAATTTTTATTACTTGTTGTGATAACTTGTATGTAAGCTTAGGCTGGAGCTTTTCTCCCAGGGCTTCCACTGAAAATGGGTACTGTCCCAGTCGAATTATCCTGATAAACAAATGTAAAATAAAAATAAATAAATAAATGTATCTGGCTGTGGATTGTATTTCATTACTGAAACTAAGCAGAAATTCCTTTAGATTCCAAGAGCAGGATAAGTTATTTCTTACACTTATTTCACTGAACTGCACTTCTAAAACACTTATAATTGTGCTATACAGTTGATCTACTACATTTTGCACTGTTATAAAGCTTTTTTTATTGTTTCACTGCATTATACTGTCTTAATTTCATTGCTAGATACTGTTTCATTACTCTAATTGCATGTTTACTGAATTACTGTAAACTGCTTTGTCATACTGAGAGTTGTATTTTCTGTTTGTGAGTGCTCTATCCAAACTTTTCTGTGCATTTTTTATTTTTTGAGGTTTCTGTGTTCTACAGCTAGGAACTGTAATAGTGTGCATTACTACAATTGTCTGTTTACAGTTAAAAGCATTCTCTGGAGTCTGCTTGCTCCTTGATTTGTTTAAAACTTTCATTTAATGGCTACAGCTAGGAACTGTAATAGTGTGCATTGCTATAATTGCATTTTTATTTGATTACTAAATTGTAAACTGCTTTTTCATACTGAGACTTGTATTTTCTCTTTGTGAGTGTTCTTTCTCTGCTTTTAAAGTGGGGTTTCTGTGTTCTGCTCAGGTGGCATAATCTTGATAGAGGCCTGTTGTCTAGGCATGGTACTTTTGTTTGTTGAATTTCCTGTGTTTCTGGCAGCCATTTTCTGCTGATAGTCTGTCTTCATTATTATTGAGAGTAACAAGGCCCCCTGACCTTCTGTAGTACGAGTGATTCGGTAATAGCAGGGGCTGAGTAGTAATGTGATCTTCTAACTCTTCCATCCTTACTGGTATATAAACTCTGTGTCATGAAAAGGTTGTGCTTGTATTTATCTGGCTGTGCATTGTATTTCATTACTGAAACTAAGCGGAAATTCCTTAAGATTCCAAGAGCAGGATAAGTTATTTCTTACACTTATTTCACTGAACTGCACTTCTAAAACGCTTATAATTGTGCTATACAGTTGATTTACTACATTTTGCACTGTTATAAAACTTTTTTATTGTTTCACTGCATTTATGTACTGTTTTATGCTATTTTAACTGTATTTTTCATTGCTAGATACTGTTTCATTACTCTAATTGCATGTTTACTGAATTACTGTAAACTGCTTTTTCATACTGAGAGTTGTATTTTCTGTTTGTGAGTGCTCTATCCGAGCGTTTCTGTGCATTTTTGTTTTTTTGAGGTTTCTGTGTTCTACAGATAGGAACTATAATAGTGTGTATTACTATAATTGTCTGTTTACATTTAAAAGCATTCTCTTGCTCCTTGATCTGTTTAAAACTTTCATTTAATGGCTACAGCTAGGAGTGGTGTTCTTATACTTGGTGGTTTTGCAGTTGCCTGCCCATACTTTATATTTAATCTGTGACACTCCTTCCAGTCTAGTGTCATTAGTTCATTCAATCTAATAGAGAACATTTGTAAAGGCCAACCCACTCAAATTCTTAACGTTGAATTAACTTCTGTTCCGGCTTTCTCCATTTTCCACTTTACTGAAAAATAATTCTAAGCTTGCTTCCCCCCTTTCCTGTGGCAGGTCTTGTCCAGATATGGATTTGCTGGACTGTTTGTGAGCTCCTGAGCCCCCCCCCCCACTTAACTAGGGTTAAACTATTCCTGGTGCCATAAAGTCTGCTCTTCAAATTTTCCCTTGCAACTAGCCAGCTTTTTAGTTTTAGCACTCAAATCTGTTTCTTTGAGCTCAGCACTTGTTCAGAACTCATTGTAAGCACTAAATAAGCTACAAATTACTACAGCCCTCAACTTTCCTCACTTGTCTAGAGGAAAACAATTTTTAGTACTTAATAAATAAGCACC
The DNA here is from genome assembly GCF_019279795.1 of Protopterus annectens. Lineage (NCBI taxonomy): Eukaryota > Metazoa > Chordata > Ceratodontiformes > Protopteridae > Protopterus > Protopterus annectens. The sequence continues at coordinate 1,366,311,773 of NC_056735.1, read as the reverse complement.
TATCCAGGCATGTCTAAAGGTCAGCTCCCGGTGTTTTCTCCTGTCTACCTGATGAATCTAGGCATCTTGGGACAATGCAGCAATTGCCTCATGTACACAGACACCCCCCTCCTCCTACCACCCAACACTACAACCTCTGAGAGATGCACTTATATAGCCAAACTGGAAGCAAAGCTCTCTTTACCAAAGACTGGACTAGACAGTCAAGAGGAGAAGTTAAACACTTGCACTGCACCACACTCATCACATAGTCCCTCAAAACCTACACCACCAAAACACGCACACAGAAACACAAAACACACACCTACATTCGCGGAGGCTCTCAGCAAAAATCTGCCCAGACAACTGAGACCTCCAAAGCAGAAATGCAAATAACCTCCACCCCAACACAACCCAAATGACACATAGCCCACATACTCAGTGTACCACTCAACTACAGCCCATAAGGCATAATGTACCAAACACTCTAGTCATAGGTGACTCTATAGTGAGGCACACTGATGTTTCACTCACCAGGCTAAACAAGGCGAAAGCTGCTGTCAGCTGCCTGTCGGGTGCCAGGATCTGCCACATAATTCATGCACTCAAGTCATTCCACTACAAGTACAAATATGACTCTATTATTGTCCATTTTGGTGTAAATGACCTGAGATGTACCTCCCTGGACTACATGAAAAGAGACATGGAGGAGCTCTCTGATCTTGTAGCCCAGGCAGGTATGACCTTAGCCCTGAGTAGCATCCTGCCATCACCCAGAATGATACCACAGTACAAGGACAAAATGATTGACTTTAATAATTGGCTAAGCTTCTGGTGTCATTCTAAGGGAATCCAGTATCTGTCTGCTTGGGATGACATGATCGACCGACCATGCTGCTTTACCAGAGATGGCCTGCACTTGTCGCCCATGGGATTCTAGATACTGGAAAAGGCTCTTGCCACCCCTATAATGCCTTTTTTAGCCAAGGTTCAAATGACAAATTCACCACCATAACAGGTACAAGCAACCAAAATCTGAGGGTAATGCTACTCAATGCTAGAAGTCTAAACCTCAAAATGCACTCACTCAAGGCACTCCTTATAATGGAGAACATATACATCTGTGCAGTGACAGAGACCTGGTTCAAAGCTCCAGAGGGCACCCCTGCATTACCAGGCTATAATTCATACCACATCTTTCGGCCACCAAACCTGGACCGAAACACTAAAGGTGGAGGCGTTTCCATATTCATTAAGGATATCCACACCTCCAAGCTAGTTGCTCAACATAATGCATCTGAGATTATCCAAGTTCAATTAACTCTGGGCAAAACCACAATCCAGATTGTAGCTTGCTACAGACCCCCCACCATGCCCCAGGATTCCCACTCCTCTTTTCTTGATACACTGGAAAATATTAAGGTACAACCCAACACCCTAATAATGGGTGATTTCAACTACCCCACCATTAACTGGGAAAACTACTCATGTACCAACTCCTTTGCTCAATGTGTTTTGGAAATCATCAATTCCAATGCCTCGGATCAACTTATCCACATCCCCACCAGGGGCAGCAATATCCTAGACCTGGTCATCACCAACATGGGTGACCGGTGTTCCACACCAGAGGTCAGCTCCTCGTTGGTGAGATCCGACCACAAGCTAATCACCCTAGACATCCACATCCCACTCCCACCCCCATTAGGAAAACAACCGTAAAATATTTCTCCAAAGCCAACTTCACGCTTCTTAAGGCAGAAGTGGCAAACTTCACGACACCCATGCAGATGGACAATAGAGGTACGACTGCTGAACCCTACACAAATGCACTTTATAAGCACTTACCATGCTATCTCTAACAGAACCAAGATGCTATCCTCCAAAAAAGGAAGCCAATCTGGTGGTCTTCTGCCATAAACAAACTCTACAACAGAAGAAAGAAATTGCTACAAAAAAGAGTAAAATCCCACGATTGGAGGAACTCCCTGGTCAGCCTCAGTAAGAAACTGAGATCCCTCATAAAATCCTCCAAAGCTAGTTATGAAAACAAAATCGCCACTTATTCTAAAGACGACCACAAAGCATTCTATAGCTATGTCAAGAATCTCAATGGCAACACTCAGATCTGCTCTGAGTTACAGCACAATGACACTAAATTTACAGGACCAACTGATATTGCCAACATCCTGGCAGGTAGGTTCAGTGCTAACTTATCCCCTCTCACCCCCTAAAGGGCCCATCTTTATACCGGAAGAATGCAAAGTTCCTGTAATCATGGCTGCACAGGTAAAAACTTCACTCTCCAAAGTCAAGAACACAGCATCCATGGGACCTGACAACATCCCAGGCTGCCTTCTACACGAACTACAGAATGAACTGGCACCCCACCTAAGTACCATGTTCAATTATAGCCTCACCTCAGGCTTTGTGCCCATTGAATGGCGGACCATGATGGTTATCTCACTCCACATAGGGGGGGCCACAACAGACCCTGGGAACTACCACCCCATTAGCCTGACGAGCCTGGTCTGCAAGGCCATGGAACGTATCATCATGGAACTCATAAACAAAGACATTGGAGATCTCCAAACTCTGGACCCCACACAGTTCGGGTTTGTAAAAGGCAGATCATGTCTCCTAAACCTGATAGACTTTTTTGAAGCAGTCATCAAAGCCATAGATGAGGGTAACGTGGTTCACACATCTAGATCTCGCCAAGGAGTTCAACACCATCCCCCACTCTGGAATTATAGATAAACTCACTAAACTAGGTATAAATCCCTATGTCACAAGATGGGTTGCCAACTGGCTTACTGACAGAACCCATACTGTGACAGTAGCAAACTCAAATCAGACTTCAGACCAGTGACAAGTGGAGTTCCACAGGGTTCAATCCTGGGTCCTATCCTGTTTGGTATCTACTTCTCTGAAGTACAGGCTAACACAGAAGGTGTTTGGCTAACTAAATTTGCAGATGACTGCAAACTAGGAGCCATAATCAAAACTCCTAATGATGTGGACATCCTACAAAAGGGCCTCTCTGAGACAGATGCCTGGTATCAAAGCCATGGTCTCAAGCTCAATGCCAAAAAGTGCATTGTCATCCCCTTTGGTAAAAACACTGTTTCCATGAACTACCACATAGGTGATAGTCTACTTAACACTGGAAGTGAGATAAGAGACCTTGGGACACAAGTGGACAGTAGTCTCTCCTTTGATAATCACATCGCCACAGTGATCAGGAAATCCTTCTACATGGCACACCTCATCACAAAAGGTTTCTCATCCAGAAAAAAAGAGGTAATTGTTCCCCTCTACTCATCACTCATTAGACCCATTGTAGAGTAGAACGCCTTTTTGGTATGTACCTCACAAGACATCTACAACAACTGGAAAGGCTGCAAAAATACTTCACAAAGAGGATTACTGGCTTCAAACAGATGCCTTACGCAGACCGACTCAAAAAACTCCAGCTTTACTCCATCGCATATCGCCTACTCAGAGGCGATCTCTGCCTAACATACAAAGCTATGTCAAACCCAGAGCTGTTGGACATGCTCCACTTAAAGAAATCCCAATCCCTCATAGCTACACTCTCTAGGGACCTTAACCTTGTCAACACAATAAACAGAACATGCTGGAGGGATAGATTCCTGTCCTAGAGACTTCCCATACTCTGGAACAGACTACCTATCTATGTCAAACAGACCTCCTCATTAGCACTCTTCAAAAAAAATCTTGATGATTGGATGGGTAATAAGAAATTCAACCCGGGGATCACTTCTGTGGTTTTGCTAGACAGGGGCACAGGAAAATAATTTTCTTGGGTGGCGAAAGCCAGGGAACCTTTTTGGCTAGGCTTGTATAGGCCCTAGGGCCAATAGCCTAGTACCTACCTATGAACCTATAAGTAAACAACAACAAAAACCTCATTTATTTTGGACTCTGACATTATTTGAATTTTACTTCACCTTCTATGCAAACTATAAATTATATATTTACAATTGTCAATATAAAATCTCACTTTTGGTTAGAAAATTAAATATTTTCCACAATGACACCAGTCAGGGAAAATGCACTTCACTGATTTTGGCCATGCATAGAAAACATTTTCTGAACTACATGGTTTAAAGCTCATTTCTCAGAAACAGGGTAGTTTAAAGGCTCCGGAGCAATAAAATGTGGACAATACATTTTTATTAATGTGAATGTTGCTGTCAAGCTCTTACTTTGAAGGAAAGGAAGTTTTACTCTGCAGCTCTACCAGTTCTTTAGGTACGTACTTTAAAATCAGTATTCTGATTAGGAATGAGGGAAGAAAATTAACTATTCTTTGCAGTTATTTTAAATTATTTACTATGACACTGGTCACCAAATAAGTATTGTGAGCTTTCTTACATACTTTTAGACATGACTTTAGAATTCAAAAACAAATAGCAAGGAAAAAGGTTATGACATGAGTTAAGATAGCTGAGAGAGTAAAAGTCTAAACACCCACTAAAACACATAACATAATCAAAATCAGCTTAGCTACAACAAATAGATGGAATATTATACTATAATAAAAGCTAAAAATGGATTAGCCTTTCTTCTACTCTAACTAGAGTATAAAGCAAACAATTCTGACTCGGAGCACATTAAATAAAGTGTAGATCTATTTTAATAATTCAGTAAGACATGCAGAAGTACTTATACTAGCCCTGGGATTCATTAAACCCTATATGGAGTGCAGAAATAGTGCAGCAGCTGCTGCACGTAACATGGCCGCCGAGCGATTCAGCAAAGGGCTCCCGGGACGTGCACAAGTGCTCCAACACTATTCCTGCACAGACACCTCTGCCTTATGCTAATTACCTCAGTTTCTGGTGAAAACCATGCAAATGAGGTGAATTAACTATTCAGCAAGCAGGCAGGTGTTTGTGCAGGAATAGTGTAACCTGCAGAAATGTATTCAGTTACTAGCTGAATATATTTATGCAAATGAGAAAACGGAGGCATGACAGGTCAAAAGAAAGTATGTAGCATATTTAGTAGGCATGCCAATGGCCAAATATATGGCCATTGGCATGAAATATAGTTTTAATTGTTTAAAGTAAAACTTTTTTTTTGGCCAATCTCAGCCATTTAAGCATAGGGCAGTGGTGCGCAAACAGGAGCATGCCAAAAATAAAAAAAAAGCAGAAAAATAATTTTTTAAAGAAATCTGCATTTTGCCATTATAGTCAATGGCATACAGAATGAAAACAATACCAAGAAGTAGTGGTTGCTAAGGGGAAAGGCCCAGTGTAAGTATGGAGTAAAGCAGTGGCGTATACAAATTTCTTGTAAGTGTCAGACTGCACCTAACCGTGTAGGTGCTCCAACACCACCATGTAGACAGGAGGAGCAGCTAAGATGAAAAGGGTGTGTGTCATGCTTGCTATAAGCACATTGGAGCTCAGTGGCCAGTGTGTACCCTTAGCTAAGCATAGCTAAGGAAGGGTGTGTGTCCGACTCTGTATTTTCTTATTTCATGAAATGCAGAGTGTGTTCGCATTCCGGGAGGGCCAGTTCTGATTAAAACTGTTTGCTTTAGCTAAACAGGTGTGCACGGCACACACTGGGCTTAAAACCAAAAAAAAAAAAAACAACAGAAATAGAAGAACTGTTTACAACTGAGCACTGGGTATGCACGGTACACATCGGGGCTTAAAGGGGAGGAAATGGGAAGGGGAAACAGCAGAAGGAAGGCAATCAAGGAGAACTAGCATATCTGGCAGGTGGAATGTATCAGCATCAGCCAATTAATAATTATTTGGTATGGAAATGAATAAACTATTCACGTCTAGGGTTACCAATAGCAGACTCTCAAGATCATCACAATGTTCTAGAGCTATATACAGATGTTGTAGAAACTCAGCTGTATCTTTAATAACAGTGGAGGCCTACCGTACCAACCATCAGTGGATTACCAAAAATTCATAAAGATCTTAAACACCCACCTTTAAGACCAATTGTGGTTGGTAGAGGATAGTTGACAGAATCTATTTCTATGTGTATTGAACAAGAACTAAAAAAGATGCTACCTAGGACCTCCACTCCACTGAGTTTCTACAACATCTATATATAGCTCTAGAACATTGTGATTATCTTGAGACTCTGCTATTGGTAACCCTAGACATGAATAGTTTATTCACTTCCATACCAAATAATTATGGCATTGAAGCAGTAAGAGAATTTCTAACTGAAGAGAAGGTAGAATCACGTTTGTGGAGTACAATGTGTTTACCTATGACAACAGCTACTATTGGCAGAGATGGGGCTTGCCATGGGCACACCCTGTGCCAATAGTTATGCAAACTTGGTTTTAGCCAACTGGGAGAGAGCTTGGTCCAAGGATGCTAATAACATTTGGAATGACCAGATAATTCTGTACAATCGGTTTGTGGATGGCACCTTCATTGTATGGAAGGGCAAAGAAGATTTAAGCAGCTTTGTTAACTTCCTGTCACAGACCACTACTTTCCTGAAATCTGATGTAAAAACATCTAGAGAGATGATTGACTTTCTGGATGTGATATTATCTCTTGATCCGGGGAAGGGAATAGACGCTTGCCTCTATAGGAAAGATATGTGGCAAAACCACATGCTCCACTTTTCCAGTATGCATCCCAGGCATATTTTCTCTAACATTGTTGAAAATCAAATTGCAATGATTTCAAAGCTATGTACAGAAGAGGCAACCTTTCTCCAGGAAGAAGAGAGGCTTATTAATAATTTCAGCCAACGAGGCTATGGAAAGAGAAGTTTAGAACTAAACAAGACCAGAATTAATGACATACGTAAAGGAAAAGGCAAACCTTTTTATTCCTCTAAGGTCAGAGAAGGTGAAAGTACACCATCCCTAGCTATACCTAAAAGAACATCTAACATAAGGGTCAATGTGACTTATACCATGGACCATGATAAAGTATGCCAGGTGATCAGAAAGTTCTGGCCGATTCTAATTTCGGATAAAAAGTTAAAAGAGATTGTTGGAGATAACCCAAGTTTCCTTTTTAAAAATAAAAAGAATCTCAAAAGGATTTTATGCTCAAATGATGGGATATGTAACAACTACGTACATAATAATTCATCAGGAACAAAGAAATTTAGCTTCTGCAAGGTCTGCAATGTAATCAATTGTAGCAACACATTTAAGCATCCGGTTACTAAACAGACATTTCTTTTTCATGGATTGGCTAATTGCCTAATCAGCAATATTGTTTACATAGCTACCTGCACTTCCTGCACAGCATTTTATGTTGGAAAAACTAATATGAAGCTAAAGGAAAGAATTATACGTAAGAGAAAGGAAACAAATTCTCTTTTCCTTCATTTACGTGAGCATGAGGGACATAGCTTTGTTTTCATGGTCATTTCAAAGATACATTTTACTTCCAGAGAAGGAGACCTGACCAATCTGACAGAGAGAGGGAGGAAGCCAAATGGATAATGTGGCTGAGGGCAGATAACCTCCCTGGCCTTAATGGCTGTGTTCCCTTAAAATCTTTTCTTAAAAATAGACGAGCAATGAGCCATGCTCACTTATGACTTGTTTTCATTGCCAGAAACCTTAGGTATACTGACATAGGCTCTGATGTCCCAAAGAAATTGTTGAAATGAAATAAAAAGAAGGGCCCTAAATGACCATCTTTATTTTTATTTTTCACTTTTTTTCTCTCAAATCTTGGCTTTTATGCAGAGCTTGTTCTTTTAATTAGAACCTACTGAAAAGATTTTACTAATATTCCTTCTGAAAATATGTCTGAGTCTGTCTTAGAAACGTCAAACTGTAATGTTGTTTTAAACAAAGAGTTTTAAATAGAGTTTTAACTTCATGTTAGTTGGAAAGCTATGGCGGTGTGTATGAATGGACTAACTTGATTGGTTAACATTCATCATTCACTGTAGGTTGTTTCACTGGATGATACCAACTTTTAAACACTGAACCCAGCTTACTTACTTGGATCTGAAGAAGGCTTGAAAAAGCTGAAAGCGCTTGTCCATTGTTTACATCAGAAGGGTTCTTCACTTTGATGTTCGTTTTTTCTGTTTTTATGACATCAACATGTTTTAAAGCTGTGGAATTACAACACCACTTGACTTTTACAATGGCTCTATATTTCAAATATTGTGGATTCAATATGGTAAAAGCCTGTTATTGAAGCTGTTGTTTTTGAAGCTGTCTTTTTGCCATTTTGATTGTTTAGCAAGTTTTGAATACTCAGATGAAATACTAATACTTGTGGTGCAACGCTCTTCCAATATTTAATTTGTTTCTTGTTCTGCTGAGTGTTCTTTAGCGGAATTCACATCTTTTTCTGGATTAGTATAGAATAGATAAGATAGGCTGCCCACCTAATTCTTGGATATCGCTTCCTACTCAGGAATCATACATAAACACAGTCAGATAGGCAGCCACACCTACATCAGTAGGTGGCCTGCAAACCAGCTCATAGATAGAACCCACAGTGTGAAAGCAGTGGACTCCATGCCAGACTGCTGAGCAGTCACAAGTGGAGTCCCACAGGTTATCAACCTGGGTTCCCTCATGTTTGGGATCCACACCTCTGAGGACCAGCCCAATACAAAGGTGCCCTGGCTAACAATGTTTGCAGATGACTACAAGGTGGGTGCTATTATTACCCCCCCCCCATGTGAGGTTGACATCCTTCACAAAGGCCTCTCTGAGACCTATGGCTGTTGTCAGAACCCTGGACATAAGCTCAGTATCAGATGATGTGTCGCCATCCTCTTTGGGTATGACATGGTTCCCATAAAGTAATACATTGATGGTAGTCCACTGAACACTGATGTTGGTATAATGGAGCTGGGAACACAGGTTATCAGTAAGGGACAAGTAAGTAAACAGTTGTATGGTGACCACCACAGTGCCACTGTCTTCTGAATGTCCTTCAATGTATCACTTCATCTGACTCAGGGTGTTGAATCTGGCAAGTCCCAATAGGGATGCAGATTCAGCAGGCAGCAGTCACCAGCAGGAAGGAGTAGTACTGCATCTGGACTCAGCCCTGGCGGTGTCGATGATACCCTCGGCAGGCCAGGTTCCCATGTCCATGGCCAGAGACAGTGAACAGTACACACTGCCATGTACACACCACAGCTGTCCAAAATGCCACTGTGTAGGGTGCCCACATGGCATGACTGTGTGCATACAAACACACAGACATCACTATCAGAAAAGTCACCTCCATGCGTGCGCACACACACACACATACACACACACACACACACACACACACACACACACACACACACACACAATGTCAACCGTGTGGCCCAGCCTAAGCTTCTGGATAACCCACACAACACCCTGTGCATTTGATAATACCTTTGCCACATCCATGTCATCCATACAACTGATGCAGGGACATGCTTATATGGATCTGTTGCACAGGGTGACTTTAGTACAGTGTAGCTATTTAATGCTGTGTAAGGTGCTGTCATCTGGCATTTTTAACGGGTACACATCAGAGTGTGTGTGTGTGTGTGTGTGTGTGTGTGTGTGTGTGTGTACATCTTCAGCCATGATGCATTATTGGTGTTAGTAACACTAAGCAAATGTGTTCTCACATGTTCTATTCTCTAGTTTGTTCAGAAGAGATTTTTGATATGTGTCAGTATTGGAGCAGTGTATGTAAGTGTTGATAGTAGGTGAGTTTGTGCTAGAGTGAGTCTTGCTTTGTCGGTGAGGAAGTTTTTGTTTCTATAAAAGGTTCCCAGTTTTTATGAACTTTCTGGATAGTTTGAGCTATGTGCAAATCAAAGGATAGGTTGTTGTCTATTTCTATCCCTAGGAGCTTTGTATGGGTGCATGGGGAAATTATAGTTCTGTTTTTAGATAAGATGGAAAAATCATTGGGAGTAGTTTTTGTTTTGTTAGGGGTGAACAAGAGAAGTTTTGTTTTGTTGGGGTTTAGGATAAGATGGATGTCTGTGGTCCAAGTTTCTATAGAAGAGAATTATTCTTGGGCTTGTTCTAGCAAGATGTTGATAGATTTGGCTGCGCAGATGAGTGTTGAATCATCTGCATACTGTATTAGTGAGGCTTGTTTTGAGGCAGTGTGTAAGTTGTTAGTAAAAATAGAGAACAGAAGTGGGCCTAATATTGAGCCTTGTGGTACCCCTATAGTGTCTGGGAGAGGGGGGATAGTTGATTTTGCCATTGCACAGATTTTGTCCTATCTAATAAATAACTTTTGAACCAGGAGATAGTGGGGGAAGTAAAGGATAGTGAGTGGAAGGTATCCAATAGTTTTGGATGTGAGATCATGTCAAATGCCTTTGACAGGTCCAAGAAGATTGCAGATACATAGTTATTGTTGATTCTCTGATAGTTAAGTTGATTGGCAAAGGAGAGAAGGGCAAAAGTTGTACTGTGATGAGGTCGGAAACCATGTTGGGTGTGGGAGAGAATATTATTTGTTTTCAGGTATTGCATGGTTTGGTAATGTATGCATTTCTCTAAGAGCTTGGACAGGGGGGATAGTATAGCTATAGGCCAATACTTGGAAAAGTCATAAGATTTTCCACCTTTATGTAGAGGTATAATGTAAGATATTTTCCATAGTTGAGGTACATATGCTTCTTGAATGGATCTGTTTATTAGGATTGATACTGGGTAGGATAGGGAGTCCGCTGCGATTTTTAGGAATTTTGCATGTATTCTGCCTGCTGCCAGAATAGAGGGCTTTAGGATTTGAAGGAGTTGTTTAATTTTAGATGTAGGGACAGGTGAGAGAGAGAAAGATGGAAGATTAGTGGTACTGGATGAGGGGGTTTCTGCAATTGTGGGTGATGAGTTGTTGTTTTGTATTTGGTTTACAATTTCAACGTGATACTCATGCTTATTATACTATCCATGTCTGTGTCAGGGCAATGACATCACCAGTAGCTATAGAGATGTAACTCTGTTGGATGTACAGAAACTAAGGTTACACACGTGTACAACATGTACAGCTTATTCACCTGACGTTTTGCATCCCATGTCAGCTGTTATGAGGCAGAAAGGATAATGGTGGAACTGCACTCACTAGCGAAGAGAGTGTATTGAGCAGGTGGAAACAGTACTTTGATGGGCTGTTGAATGAAAAGAATGAGACAGTGAGAAGGTTGGATGATGTGGCTATGGTGAATCAGGATGTGCAATGGATTATCAAAGGGGAAGTAAGGATAGCTATGAAGAGGTTTAAGAATGGAAAGTCTATTGGTCCAGATGACATACCTGTGGAAGCATGGATCTGTTTAGGACAAATGGCAATGGTCATTTTAACTGGATTGTTTACTGTAATCTATGAAAGTGAGAGGATGTGTGACGAGTGAATTAAATGAGTTTGGGCACTGATTATGAGACTAAGGGTGGTGTGCAGAGCTGTAGTAACTACAGAGGGATAACATTGATCAGTCACAGCATGAGGTAATGGTAAAGGGTGTGGAAGTTAGGCTAGGAAGGGAGGTGAGGATTACTGATCAGCAGCATGATTTCATGCTAGGATAGAGCAGTACAGATGTGATGTGTGCTCTAAGAGTGTTTGTTGTGTCTTGGTGGACTTACAGACAGCATATGACAGGATGCCTAGAGAGGAGTTGTGGTATTGTATGAGGTGGTCAGGAGTGGCAGAGGAATCCATAAGAATGCTACAGGATATGTACAAGGCTAGTGTGACAGCAGTGAGTTCTGCATTGGGATTGACAGGTGTGTTTAAGGTGGAGGTGGGAGTACATAAGGGATCAGCTATGTGCCCTTTCTTATTTGCAGTGGCGATGCACAGATTGACAGGCATGATCAGACAGGAGTCCCCCTAGACTGTGCTGTTTGCAGATGACATTGTGGTCTCTATTGAGAGCAGGGAACAGGTTGAGGAGACCCTGGCTAGGTGGAGGTATGATCTAGAAGGGGAGAATGATGGTCAGCAGGACTAAGATGGAATATATGTGTGTGAATGTGAGGGAGGATAGAGGACTGGTGAGGATGCAGGGAGTACAGTTTGCTAAGGTGGATAGGTGTAAATACTTGGGAACAACAGTTCAGCGTAATGGCGAGTATGGGGGATAGGTGATGACGTGAGTACGGGCAGGATGTGGGTGGTGGGGAAGAGTGTCATGTGTGATGTGTGACAGACAAGTACCATTAAGAGTGATAGGGAAGGTCTACAAGGTGATAGTGAAACCAGCTATGTTATATGCATTGGAGACATTGGCATTGAAAAAAAAGCACAAGTCAGAGCTGGATGTAGCTGAGTTACTGATGGCATGATTTGCACTTGGTGTGGCCTAGCAGTGTCACAGTCATTATTGTGCAACACACACTCCAGTAGTGGTCATATGTGAGCCATCCTTTCCTGGAGTGACTCAGGGCCCTGAGCTGTGTTCTATGTCACTGCAGACAGACAAAGTTTCTATGGCCATATGTTCTGCTCAGTAATTTATCAGTACATCATGTGTTGCTGACACATAATATTATTTGAACTTCCTATTTTCCACATTTACATGCCCCATACTACATTCCATTACAAACTTGATTGTTTGACATAGCTGTGTTTATTTGTTTTCAGTTCAGTTGGTATACTCCATCAGTCTGAGTGTGTGTGTGTCTGTCTGTTTGTTTATGTCTCTCTCTCTCTTTCTCAGAGACAGATGTAGGATATACATCTGTTTTGTATAGGCAGCATCTTGCCTTTAGTAGGTAATCCTCATGAGCAACTAATGGCCTGTGCACCACTTGGAGTCCCCCCACTTGCTAATTACATGTGGAACAGCTGTGGTATAATTCCCATACCCAATAGCATGGAAACAGACTCCTATAACTAAGTACTTCATGTGGGTGTTGTTCCTTTTCCTTGCCTGGGAGGAGTACTTCATGGAGGTGTGTATGACAAACAGCATCACAGAATGTAGTCGGGAATACCTTTTACTACAAACACTGTGGAGACAGCCCAACAAACTGGGGGAGAATGCTCCAGACATAGGGACAGAATGTAGGTATTGCTGTTATACAGTTGGACTAATGCTAGTTTGACAGGGTTTGTGTGGATATGGCTGCTCTGCATGAATTTAAGTGTGATAGTGTTATGTGGTTGACATAACTTCCAAATGGAGGGCTATCCACAGACTGGCCCAAGTTTGGACTCTTATATTTGGTGTGTTACTCACACATTTTTTGGCCTTGGAAATTCAATAGCATACTGTGAGGATTACAGTCAGTAAATGGTAACATCCATATATATTTTAACTTCATATCCCTCAGAACAGATATGTTACAACAATCCTGTTACACCAGCAACATTCTCAGTTTATGACAGCAATATGTCAATAATGACCCTGTGTTTGGGCCTCTGCCCCCAAATATGTCAGGCTTTGTCCAGATGTCATGCTGTAAGAGATGTATAGGTGTAGTATATCATTATATAGTGACTTTATTCCAGATATCATCCCAGTGATGTATCAGACTGCCAGACATGTTACGTGTAGAAGGCCTTACATATGAGGATGAAGCCTGGATGTTCTGTGGGACTCTATACAGTTGAGAGGACTGTGTATTTCTGGTAATTGTTGACAGACTGTCAGGATTGTCTAGCATTGTATTGTGAATGTGTTATTTGGCCTTTGTGGGGGGGGGGGGGTAGATGTAAGTGTTGTGGGTCCGCTTCTATCGGACTTTGCATGCTGCTCCAGCTTCTGGTGCTCTATCGGCTATATATATTTGTAGGCGCAGACTGAGACATGACCCATACCACAGTCAGGTGTCAGACTACACTGTGAATTGGGCCATTATATATAGGAGCAGTGTGTGAGTGGCAAACATGCTGGTGATTTTGTTCACACAGTCCATATATTCTACTGTTCCTGTGGCTTACCAGTATGTCACTGTGAATGTGGTGAGACTGGTTCGGGGTATGCACTTTCATGCTGGTGTCTGTTGGTCAGTGCTGTTACATCCCTGTAGTGCCTGATATATTTGCAATTACATGTGTATTCCCCTCATAGCAAAATTGGGTTTCTGTTGTGTCAGTCAGCCTGTAGTTTAGACAGTACTTGGTGACATGCCTAGCAGCTAAGTGTAGTTTCCCTACTGTGATGTTATGTCCCAGTATTTATAGTAGTAGGGAGTAATTTGGTTTTGGACTTGGGCTATTCCAGTCAATATATGGTACAACAGACATGAGGGTGTTACTGCATCAATTGTGTCACCTTATCTACTCCAGTACTTGGGATATGTTCCCAGTTTCAGGCTTTATCCCCCCGGGTCAGGCTTGGTCCAGATTTGTTGCACTAAGGGGTTCTGAACATACCTCTTGATTGACCAGATTGTTTCAGACTTTCCAGGATTATTGCTCATATGTGTGTTCTGTTCCACAGAATCATTATTTTCATTTCTGTGGTAAATCACTGTGATGAAGTGAGTATTTTTGTCTGTAAATGATGACATACATTTCAGTTTCAGAATTCACATCCTTCTGGACATGTATACTGACATGAACCCTGTTACTGCAGGAACATTCTACATTTATAACTGTAGTATGTACATTATGTCCCTGTTCCTGGACCATTGCCCCTCCATTTTTGACAGCCTTTGTCCAGAATTATTGTACTAAGGGGTATGGAGGTATGGTACATGTTTATGTAACAAAATATATATGTATATATTCTATACTTACTTTTTTATATTTATAGCTCCATATATCTGATGTATAGACTTTTTAATATTTATTTATCACCATACACATATATATGTGTATATTTATACATACTAAACATGACTGATTCCACAGTGTTTGTTCCCTGTTATGCTATACCTGTACTGAATGAAGGTCCTGGGTTCAAGCCTTGGTAGGGCTGATTATTTTGTTCCTGGGCAGAACAGTGGCTGATGAAGGCAGGGTGATTAAGGCAGTTTTAAGCAGTTGTAAGCAGATTTGTGTGATGGTAAGCGATGCCAACACACGATTAAATGGGAGCTTAGCATCATACAAACTTGCTTACTGCGGCTTACTGCAGCTTACTCCCACTTACTCCTGCGCTAATTTCTTTAAAAGAAAAGAAAAAAGGGGTGATAGGAAAGTGGTGAAAAAGGGGGCATGCAGAGGGCAAAACAATGTGACAGATAGCTAGGGATGTGCAGGATAGGTGTAGGGAAGGTCCATAGCTGTCCATTTCTGATACAACAAAAGCTGTGCATTTGTACAGAATTTGGAGGTGAATTTGGACATTCAAACCCCTGAGAGAGGGGTGAGGGCAACAGTAATGTCTGGTTAAGCCAATTAGACAAGATTACATGAGTCCAGTGGACATGTCTGCAAAATGGACAGCTATGTATGGGCCAACATTTTTTTTGTGGGAACAGATTGCCTTTTTTTTTTTTTTTTTTTTTTTTAGAAGGAGGTGAGAGTAGGCTGTTGAAGAAGGATAGTAGGTATATTTGGGGAGGTAGGTTGAGTAGAAAGACACACAAGACAGCAGACAGGGGCAGTATATGACACATGAGGGGGTAAATACCTTGGACAGGGAGGGTGGCTGGGAATTGGATGCCTACGAGCCCCCAAATGGATACAGTGAGACTGAGGTCCCCACCCATGGACAGTCACCACTGCACCTTCACAGCCCCAAAGGTGGCTGTGCTGAGGGCTGAGCAGGAGGGGTAGGCTGTCCCTCAAGATGCACTACATGACCCTCAAGCTGGCATAGCAGGTCTCTGTACTCCTTTCAAAGCTTGCTACACACCAGTCCCCTGACCTGATGATGGGTTATAGTGTCCTATCCACGTCCACTCCCAGGGGATGGAGCCCATCCCCTGAGGAGGTTCCACCCAAAGGTGGTGCAGGACCAGCGGATGAGGAGGTCCTGGGTTGGGTTCCAGACATGCTGGGACCTGGTGCCACAGCCAGTTGTGGTGGGACAGGCAGATCCACTGGGATTGGCCTTCTGAGATGTGCTATGGTGTTGCAGTTTTATAACATATGTTGGTTAGTCATAAAAAACACATTCCAGGATTAGTTATAACAGCATGCATAGGTATTCCCATTAACCCAAAACAACAGATTTGGAACAGTTGTATAGCAAACAGAACACATGCATATATGAAACCACAGTGGACATTATAATGGCATGCAGGTTACAATGAGAGCAGCAGGCCACCAATGATAGTATTTGAACAGGGAACATTAATAGTCAAATATTTATTTATTTATTTGCAGTTTGTTTACCAGGATGGTCCATTGGGCCATGTGGAGCCCATTTTCAATGGAGTCCTGGGGAGAAAAGCTCCAGAAAAATACAAATATTGTAAATTACACAAATTACAAAATTACAAAATTGCAAAAGTTACAAATCTTACAGATTAATAAATGAGAGTTAGAAAAAATGCAAGGTAACAACAGTTGCAGTAAAATTGGCATTTGAGGGGACAAATGCATGAAAACTCTATTCAGACAAATTAAGTTACTACTAAAGCATGATAATTATGATAATGATCATAATTACTGCAGAAATTACAAGGCTATAGGAGGCTATTAGCAGATATGATTGGTATAGAGATAAGTATAGTCAAGGAAGTTATGAAGGACGGGAGCAAGAACATTCCCACTGTGAGAGTAAGTGTGAGTGAAGTAAAGGTTTGAAGATATAGAGACTGTTTGAGGTACAGATAAGAGCTGGGAGAGAATTCCAGTGACGTGCTAGGCAGAAGGATGGAAGATGTTTCCCTGGAGGGCCGGCAGGTTTATGTAGTTCTATTAGATTTTGGAAGTTGGATCGTAGGCATCTGTTAGGAAAGTGTATTTGGAAGGTAGAGGCAAGGGAGGGGGCAGAGAGAGAGAGACTAAAAATAAGTTTGTGTGCTTGGATGAGTTGAATGTAGGTAAGATAATTGGGCAGCTTAAGCCAGTTCAGTTGGCGCAGGGAGATGAAGTGATGGGTATTTGATCTGTGGCCAGTTGCAAATTTTTTATTAACAGGAGGAAGGTTTTGATTTGAGGGAGGTTTGCAGGTTAGTAAGGATAGAGGCCCCATACAGGAGGGAAGGGATAAGGTATGTGTTGGCAAGAACAATCCTGGTGGAGGGAGAGATAAATGGCTGTGGTGGTAAAGCATGCCAACTTTCTTGTGAGTTTTTTTGATATTTGCATGTAGATGGGTATCGAACTTTAGTTGGTCATCAGTGAGGATTCCTAATAGCTTAGCAGTGGAGACTGTTTCAAGAGAAGTGTTATTTTGGCTGGTGATAGAGAATGAGTTTTTGTCTAGGATAATCCTTTTAGAAGGGGGAAAGTTTAAATATTTGTAGAACAATAGGACACATGTCCCAACAGTAGGTTTGGTGAAAAACATACCCATTGATTTATGTGTTTAGATTATTGGTGCAGATAGGGTGGGGGAGAGAGAGAGAGATGTCAATTAACAACTGCATAGACTTCAGTTGCTCACAACTTTAATGATCATTGCTCTAATCATTACTCTCTAGGTATTACCTCACTTTACATCGACCTATGGCCTTGGGTTGGGCAGTGGTATGTTTGTACACAGTGTATAATTACATCCTTCTTACAGCTAATTTATACCTTTCCTTACCTTGCAGACCTGTGAAGAAAATTACTGTTAACACTACCTGACTGCTTCTACCCATATTCACATAGTCAAGGTTACATATGTGCCCTCATACTGTGTGTGTGTGTGTGTGTGTGTGTGTGTGTGTGTGTGTGTGTGTGTGTGTGTGTGTGTGTGTGTGTGTGTGTGTGTGTGTAGTACTGCCCTACTCTGCCTTGATTTCTATCAGTCACCCTGAGTTGGCAGCAGTGACCAATAGCTGTAACAGCGTAACACTTGAGGGACATTTCTTGGAGGATACTACTTTTTGTATGTACTTATCTTGCTGTCATTTGCAGCCTTGGGCTTGGATAGTGGGTGTTGTACACAGTGTATAATTACAGACTTCTTACAGCTAAGATATACCTTTTCTTACCTGGTAGACCTGTGGAGGAAATTTCTGTTAACACTACCACTCATGGGATTCGAACCATGCCTGTTTGTGCATAAAATAGAACAAAGTCTGTATTTCATCAGAATAAGCTATTGAGAAACTACTGTCTCTTATTTGACTGTTTTCTGCCTAATACTCTCTTGGTTATATAATCTGACCTTGTAATTCTGACATTCATGCATGACAAATAGTTCTTATACTGTGTATTCATACTTTCGCATAGCACAGTCTGGAAAACACTGGTTAATACAACATTGCTATTCAGGTATCAAATCTTGGTGCATGGAACATTTCATATAGTTAATCTCCTGTTTTACAACTCCACAATCTTTGTCAGATGAGCCTTGATTATTTAATGTTTTCAGAGCTATAATTGATGTGCAGAAACTGTACACATTTCGATTCATACCACCACATACCAAAGTAAACATGACCAATCTGGGGTTTTGACTTTTACTGACAGGTACTGACAATTTTTTTTATATATATACCCTGCACATCACTATTACTCTGCTAATGTCTAGTTTATTCAGTACAAACCATACCCAATTTTTAAATACTGACAGGTGACCTTCTACTCCTTTCTATTTATTTGTCATGAATACTAAAAGCTAGATTTGTACTCACCAGCCTTGCAATGTAGCCTTTGCAGCTTGCTGGCATGGGCATCCATGTTTGTAGCCCTCTCATCTGCAGCTGCACAGGAGATAGAGAAACATTTATGCATACCTATCCATCACATACACAGGCTGGACTTTGGAAAACACTTATTGATACTGATACTTACAGCTGGGATATTCTTCGCCCATGCATTTTGGACCCACCTGTCCAAGAGCTCCCCCTTCCCATGCTTCAAGTAAGCAAAGTGGTGCCAGACCTGATCACCAGTCCGAGGGATGCCAGTGGCACTGGTGAAGTCACATGTGAGATGGTCCCAGGCCTCCACTTTGTATTGGGAGCCCTGGTACTGGTCCTGCAGCAGTCTCCCTTCATGGTTTGTACTAGGAGTCCAACCATGACCCTGGACTCCTGAATGCCCCAGCGCTGTGCCCAAAAGCACAAACTTTCATTAACACCAGCCACAGTGCCTGCAGTGATGAGCTACAACTGGTTATGGGTTGTATTCCTACCTGCAAGGTTTAAATAGGGCTGGATTCCCACCATTTTCCCCGATTAGCCGATTTTGAATATGCTGAGCTAAACTAAGCTACAGGCAAACCTGCTTAGCACAGATAAGTATTGCTTAAAGGGGTAGATGCTAAGTACTGCTTACCAGTCTGCAAATCCACTTAGCTACACTAATTATTGCTAAACATACAAATTTAAGCAATGCTTACTCAAGCTCAGCATAGCTGAGCACAATTTAGCATTATAAACCAGAAATGAACACTGTCGATGCCAGGAAATGCTGATTATAGAATCTTTTAATTCCACAATTAAAAAACAGACTGAGCGCTTTCATCCCCTCATGGGGATTTCATCAGAATCTACCATTTTTCATTATTATCCCCTTTTTGTTTTTTGTCAAGGCAAGTATATTAAGTTACAAAATGTTTTAAAGTCAGTAATTAGACCAGAAAACGGGAATTGCCAAACTAAGGGTATAGTTTATCTAGCCATGTGTACATCCTGCCCAAGCTTCTATGTGGGGAAAACAGAAAGGAGACTGAGGGACAGGATGTACGAACATGGCTACCAAATGAATACTCATAATAATAACAATGCCCTGTTTAGACACATCCAATTGTCAGCAAACTGTCAAGAATTCAAATTCTGCATTTTAGAGAAAGTGTTAAGAAATCCAAGAGGAGGGAACTACAAAAATCAGATAGAAGAAAAGGAGACCAGATGGCAGGTTAGATTACAAGCTAATATACCTCCTGGATTAAATGAAATCATATCCATTAAGCCTGTGTTAATCAAAAGGGCTGAACAATACATGTAACACTCAGTATAAAAGCATTGCATGATTAATTTTAAATATTTTTATTTTATTTTATTTTAACACATTTTTCTTAGATTATCATATATTTTTTAAGCATCAAGGCTTAGAATACAATACAAGCTTTTTTTAAATTTGTACACAAGAATATTCTCTTTTTGATAAATTTTGAAATGTACATGATTGGTATCTTTTTAAATGAAATGTTTTTTGACTAATTAAAGTGTGACATCAGAGATTAGAGGGTATTTAAAGGGGATAATAATGAAAAATGGTAGATTCTGATGAAATCCCCATGAGGGGATGAAAGCGCTCAGTCTGTTTTTTAATTGTGGAATTAAAAGATTCTATAATCAGCATTTCCTGGCATCGACAGTGTTCATTTCTGGTTTATAGTGAACTTTTGCACTGTTTGGGTTGGACTTTGGTATTTTCACAATTTAGCATTGTTCAGCTTTCATTTTATGGACTATCAGAATTGTGGGGTTGAGTTCTTTTTAATGACATCTTATGATATGTATGTTTCCCCACCCTAACATCCCCCTGTGTGCTTTCATTACATTATATTCTTTTGTTGCTATACTGTATGAGACACTTGTGTTTATATGGAGGTTCACATCTGTACTACACTGACACCTCACATTTGGACCTGCTACACTGCCCTCATTAACAAATATATATTATTCACTACCTATTTATAAAAAAGATACTTTTAGTGTTGTTTTGACATATAAAAATGTATGGACTGCATTGGGGCTCGATTCATGAATGTCTGCATGGTAGGTGAACACTCTAACCAGTACACTATTTCACTTTCACTGGTTTGGCTGCATGTTTCCATTTAGCTCCTTTGGATGTTTCAGCCATGCTATACACAGCTGCGCAATGTGCACACCCGCTCAGCTATGCTTAAACATTACTGGGGACAGAAAAAAATAAAATAAACATTTTTTTAATTTTTATTTACTGCAAAGGTATGCACATTGCTTTCTGCATGTTAGGGAAGGGCATCTGGACAACTACATCATACATGGGGGAATTGGTTCTCTGGAACATGCTTACTTATTTGGTATGCCAGCATGTACACTGGCATACCATTCTGGACATTATGTGTGCTGGACTATTGTGGGGGGGCTGTGCTTTTGTATGTTTTTACTGTATTTTGTCTGCGGACACTTATGTTATGATAATAATGTCCGTGGACACTGTTACTGTTACTTGCTTTGGGATTGCCGTACGGCAATTCTAGAGTGCAGAGGGCATGTGTACTGTGCGAGGAATGCTCAGACACACTCCCTGCACTCATACATGGATTATGTCCATGTAGAGAATACAGCCGCGTATCTTCATTAATATGCAAGAGGCGCTGCTGTTCTTCACAGGCACGCTCCATGCAGGAATAGCACTATTCCTGTACGGAGTTTAATGAATCCAGGGGCTGGTGTTTCTAGGCTGGTAGTACATCAGATCAGGGTTAGAACAGTCTTAATCAATAGCATGGTTGCTTAGCATTGCTTAGCTCTGTGCGAATGAGCACAAGGCTGCACAAAAATGAACAACTTACAATATCACATAAATACAAAAAATATTTCTAGGCCTTTGATTGTTTGTAGAACCTTGAATTGCATTGTTTTGCTATTGGCCAGTGGCCTCAATAAAATTGCTTTTGTATTTTTGTGCTGTTATATGCTGTTCACATTTGCCCAATACTGCTCATTGTGTAATCTGTTTTACTGTGCTGTGTATAGATGGAGCTACTAAGAACCATGACTTTCTATCTATAACCTACTCCAAAAATTCTTAGTATACTTAACAATCAGTAGTTATGCAAAGGTCACTGAATTTGCATGAGGTGGAAAGCTTGGTCTATTGACTTTTATTATTAGGTTTTCGACATACACATAACAACACTCAGGCCAAGCAATTTACAATCTCTAAGGCACTACCCCCCCCCCCCACCATCCACAGTAATAAACAACTGGAGCCATGAATCTGCTCTTTCTATAGCCAGCTTGGTAGAAATGGGCATTCTGAAATGAAGTACCAATTGTCTCATATTTACCGACAACCACCTACTACTTAAACTAACTGAGACAGTTTGTGAGAGATGTAATTATATAATGTTATTGGAGGCAAAGCTCTCATTTGAAGCGACTACAAATAACAAGCACATTGTCAGCACCACACAACACCACAGCAAACCAATTTGCAACATCTCAGACCAAACATCTAGACCTACATATGCTGAGGCTCTTAGAAGTTATTTACCTAAACCCACAAGAAGCCTCTTAAATGTAACTCAAAAAACAACTGCTGTCTATAAAAACTGGGCTAGACTAGACAGAACTTACATTTCATGGGAACATATGTATTTTGTTGAACGTTTTGATAAGCATCCAATAGTTATTTCAGATCACTCGCCAATTATAACTAAAATAAAAATGTAGAGTAATGAATTAAACATGAGCCACTGGCAATTTTCCACCTATCTGTTGAAAAGAGAGGAATTTAAAGAATGGGTACTGGAAATTATTCAGGAGCTATTAGACAAGATAGAAATTTCTTCTGAAAATATAGCTAGGGAGTGGGATAAAATTAAAGTGGAGTTTAAAAATAGGGTGGAAATAAAAGAAAAGAAAGAGAGATGTGGTTAAGAAGTAACAAGAATTATTTAGAAGGGGCTGACAAAGGTTGCAGTATTGCAAAATAGGCAGAATCTCACAGAACAAGAAGAGGCACGATTGCAGAATGCTAAGCAGAAAATAAAGGATTACCTCACCTCAACATCATGCATGAGTTTGGAAAGATTGCTGTTAAGCAACTCTTTTTGATTATAATGCCAGAGTGCAAAAACTTTCAGCATGACTCAGGCAACAGACAGTAGAAAGGGTTATTGCCAAGCTTAAAGAGCCTATAACAAGAAGATAACAAGAGACCCTGTAGAGACACTAAAAATATTTTGGGAATTTTATGAAAGTCTGTATAAAGCAGAGAAATATGAAATCAAAAAATTGTACAAATGAAAATGTTTATGGAAGAATTAAATATGCCATGGTTAGAGGTAGATGAGGCTCAATTACCAACAGTTAGGATAGGAGGAGATGAGATACAAATGGTGATGTATAACCAATCTACAGGAAAGTCCCCAGGACTAGATGGTATTCCTGTGGAGGTTTGGAAGCTAGGAGGGAAAAATGATAAAGATCTGGAAGGTTTTGTTTAACAGTATTTTAAGGGGAGGAGACAAACCAACATCTTGGAAGAAACCGATGGTGGATGTAATACCTAAAGAGGGTAAAGATCCATCTGATCCAGTTTCATACAGGCTCATTTCAATCCCAATCCATGATTATAAAGTGTTTATGTCTATAATGGCTAAAAGAATAGCAAAAATTATGCCAAAAGTGATAGATATGGATTAATGTGGTTTTGTGGAGGGGAGGCAAACACAACAACATTAACAGAAGATTGAAGATCCAGAGGAAAGCAGAATGTAAGAAAATAAAACTGCCTTTGGTGGGTTTTGATGCAGAGAAAGCATTTGACAGGTATCCTCCTTCTCCTTTGTTATTTGCATTAAAGTAAAGGGATTGCATCCAGAAAAAAGGAGGTTATTACTTCTCTGTACTCCTCCCTCATTAGGCCTATAATTGATTATAATGCCCCATATGGTATGTACCTCTCCAAGCAGCTGCACCAACTGGAAAGGCCACAGAAATACCTCACAAAGAGAATCCATGGCCTCCAACATATCCCCTGTGCAGACAGGCCCATATAACTATCATTCTACTCGGTATTATACAGCTTGCTCAGAGGTGATCTGTGTCTCGCCTACAAGGCAATATCGGACCCTGCCCTACTAAAGATGCTTTATATCCGTAAGTCTAAATCCTTGCGCATTACCCACTCAATAGGCCAAACTCTAATATGTGACATCAACAAAACCTGCTGGAGAGACAGGTTGGTCTCCCAGAGGCTGCCCCGTTTCTGGAATAGACTTCCCATATATATCAGAGTACCTCGCTGACCCTCTTCAAGCACAACTTTGATGAGAGGCTGGGAAACCACAAATTTGTCCCAGAGGTTCCACCTTTGTCCCTAATTGACAGGGGTGACAGGTGCTGACTTGAGGATTCTATTTTTGGGATAACCTCTTTGCTAGGCATGTATGGGCCCCAGGGCCATTAGCCTAGTAACCTCCTATGATCCTATGATCCTATATTTAGAACCACTGGCAAAGAAAATAAGGGACTCAGAAATTCAAGGATATAATTGGTATGGTAGTCAAGAAAAGCTGTCTCTATTTGCAGATGATATTATTTTATATTTGATAAAACCAGAAAAGGACATTTCAGTGTTGTATAATATCTTGAGACAGATTCACATCTTTTCAGGATACAAAATTAATAAAGCTAAAACAAAGGCAATAGCTGTAAATTATGTACCCACACACAAATTGGTTCAGCAATATCCATAGACCCTCACTAATCAAAATTCCCCATCACCTCCTTTCAACCTAACCTCTCTACTAGACAATAACAACACCTTCACCTTAAAACCAGTCCCAACATATACCATACACAAACATTTGCTCAGGTTAAAGCCCACAACCTTGGTAGCTGACAACCTACCCTCAGTATACTTAGAAATAGCAGCCGAAGCCATCTCCAATCTAATTTCCCTTCTAATTAACCATTCCATATCCGAGCAATGCATCCCCATCCTCTGGAAAATTGCACATATCATCCCTTTACACAAAGGAGGACCTTCCAATGACTTCTCCAACTATCAGCCCAAAGCAATCTTATCCCCTCTGTCAAAAATCCTTGAAAGGTGTGTACACAACCAAATACTTAACTATCTCCTAGACAATAAACTACTCACAAATACCCAGCATGACTTTTGCCCTAACCATAGTACCACCACAGCCCTCATTAGCTTCACCAACACCATCAATCAACATAGAAACAAAGGTGACCTAGTATCAGCAATCTTTTTCAACTTATCGAAAGCCTTCGATACAGTCTCTCACAACAAACTGCTGACTGTCTTGTCCAAACTGAATCTAAGCTACCCTACACCAGCCTGGTTCCAGAACTACCTTACAGATTGGCAACAAGCTATATGGTGGAACAAAGCACTTTCACCCTTACTACCAGTGACACTGGGTATGCTCCAAGGGTCTATCCTCAGCCCCCTCCTTTTTAACCTGTTTACCAACAACCTCCACAATGCTACATCTCTAGCCATCCTTATATAGTACGCAGATGACTCCACAGTGATATACTCTGCCCCAACTCTGCCTGAACTCCAGAACATAATCCAAGTATCCTTCAATGCTACTGAATCATGGTTAGCAGATGCCCAATTAATCCTTAACCCAAATAAAACCAAACTTATGCTCTTTCACCCCACTAAACTCCAAACCCATTCCACTTACTTCAATATCATGTCTAGCAATAAGACTTTGATCGAGCCATTACCAGCCACCAAAATTCTCGGTATTAATATTGATAAAAATCTGAGGTTTGATTTACACATTACCCAAACTATTAAAAAAGTACACAAAACATAGGTACCCTATACAGATCCAAAAATGATCTAACTGCAAACTGCAGAATAACTACAGCCAGAACCCATCTTCTGCCAACTTTACTGTACGCATCACCCATCCTCACTAACCTTTCCAAATCAGACTTAACCAAGCTGGATGTCTGCTATAATAAGATAGCTAAATTTGTCACTAGTTGTCCTCCTAGAACCCACCATTGCAAGGCCCTAAGACAACTATCTTGGTTAGAACTACCCCATCAACTCATCCTCACACAACTCTCTACCACCCACCAAATGTTCTACAAACCCAATAAAACTCCAGCTCTACAAGGCCTCTTCAACTCCCATACAAGTACCTGTCCACTAAGATCCACTAATAAAGCTCTAATTGAAGTACCCAGGAGTAAAAATAGCTCATGTGACTCTCTATACTTGTACTACATTGCTAAACTGTGGAATGCCTTGCCACTTGACATCAGAACAATAACTAGCTTAAAAAAACTTCAAGCATCACATGAAAGTCCACCTCACCAATTCCTGGACTTGCATACGTGATGAGCATGGGTAGCCAAACCATGGTACTAGCTGATGTTAAAATTTGCTTGGATATGTAAAGAGCATGGAAAATTAAGCCATATGATTATCCTTTGTTACTTCCTTCTTTCTCACAGTAAATATCAAGCAGATTTTAAGTCTTCAATTTGCTATGTAACTGTACATAAGACTAATGAACTTAATTGTGCACTCAGTATATACAGTCTCACTATTTGCTACTATTATAAAAACTGTCTTCCAGATGAAATGTAAACTAAGATAATTGGTCTTGTCTTCCATTAGACTAGCTATTCCTTTTTGTTATAAATTTCTGTTACTATACATCTTCATTGTATTATCAAATTATTTACTAACAAAATTGTCTACTAACCATGGAGCTTTTCTCCCCGGACCTCCGCTGAAAAAGGATTATATGCCCAGTCAGACCCTCCTGATAAACAAATGTAAAATAAAATAAAATAAAATAAATATTTATGAGGAAATGATAAAATGAAATACTTAGGAGTATGGGTTAAAAAGGATTATGGTGTGGCAGCTAAGGATATGTGGGAAGACACTAAACAAAAGATAATAAAAAATGAGAAATTAGAAGCTCTATTTTATGGATATGGATAGCAAAATACAAGCAGTTAAAATGTTTTTCTCCCTTTAGTTTTATAAACAGGTCAGGCATATTTTTATGAACCAGAGGAGAAGTGGATAGCAATTAATAAAGAGTGGAAGGATTTTATCTGGGTGGGGAAGATGGCAAGAGTCAAGTGGGATATGATGATTCTTCTAATTGAACAAAGTGGTTTGGGATTACTTGATTTGAAGGGTTATTTCAGAGCTACACAGTTAAGGCTCTTATACATAGCACAAGCAGAAACCAATTATTCAAAGTGGAAAGGAATGATGACGAAATGGGGTAAGCTCAAGAAACAAGGAGAGACTGGGATTCTGGATGCAGATCCTTAAGGAAAATAAGAATAATCATACAGGATATTATATTCATAAAGTAGCAGAAAGTATTCTAAGAAATAAGCCAATACAGCAATGGAGAAAGGAGATCCTGCTGATAGGGAGAATGCCATTAGGGATACAGACAATAGGCAAAAGGGGGATAGAATTTATTGGAGAAAACTGGCAAAAGAACCACGCAAATAAATAAAGAAGGAAAGGTAATAAAATGGGAAGAGGCCAAGAATTTCTTCAGACTGCAGGCTACAGATTGCCTTCCCTATCAAGGATTAATATTAGAGTATAGGCGAAGAGAAATAAATAGGGGGATCCTAAGAGAAATACCAACAATGGTAGAGTTTTTAGTAGAATCTAGAACAGAAGCTGCTGTTAAAAAAGGAATAATTAGTAGACCATACAAAATATTGCATTATAACTAATAAGAATCAATCAGAAGAGGTTCGAAAGGACTGGGAAGAGAGATTGGATAAGCATTTCACATACAAAAAAATGGGAGGATATATGTATATCTCCCAAATATGTAAAAAGTCTAGAAGATTTAGGGTCTTTGCTTGAAAGTGTTTACATACATATTTTTATATCATATGTAGACTCCAAGTAATTTTCCTCAAGTACATAACAAATGTTGGAGGTGTGATGGGGAAGAAATAGATAATTGGGAACATATTCAAAGCCATGCATTTTGAGTATTTCTCCCCGGGCGTCCGCTGAAAATTGGCTTTACTCCAAGTCGGACTTTCCTGGTAAACAAATGTTAAATAAATAAATATATAAATAAATAAATATTTTCTGGGAAAGTATTTGCAGACTTTAAAAATTCCTTGCAGACTACTTTATCAGAAATACTGGGTGAGCAAATTGGTAATACTAAGGAAATGATTTTTGAGCTATGATAAATAATCGGAATTGCCTAGATATAGTAAACCCTTGCTGAGTTTAATTATGGTGGCTGCCAAAAAAGCACTTAGTCAAAAATAGGTTCATAGTTGTGGATCATTTTCTAAACCAGCTCTCCTAGAAGTAGTGGATATAGTAACAGAAATAAAACAACTGGAAATGGGATCATTAGAAAAGAGTAAGAATAAATTACATAGGAAAAATGGGAATTGTGGGAACAATGCATGCAGAGGAGAAATAAGGTTTAAAAGAAAGCTGGAGTTTAATGAGCTAGCTAATGTTTGACTGACAGTGACTGGATAGATTATAAGTGCTGTGTAATGATTGCAACGAAAATTATGTCAGTACAGTTTGTTTTCATTTAAATAAATGTATGACTGCCTATGTCACAAGTGGCAATTTCATAAAGATGCTTTTTTGTCTAAAAAAAAGAAACAAATACCCTCAGCAAACTCACAAACACACATCACAGGCAGCACCCATTACGAAACATACACCCTAGAGTCACACAGACTCAATCTAAAAGTCCTCAAGGCAGATCACCACACATACAGCAATTATGTATAATGAGACACACCAATGCTCCACTGAACAGGCAGTGTGAAGTCAGGGTGACAGTCAGCTGCTTATCAGTCATCACGATTCATCACATCACACAATCACAAAAGGTTTTGCACCACAAGTGCACATATGACAGTCTTTGTACATGTGGGTGTAAATGACGTGAGACTTATCTCCTTGGGCTATATTGAGTGAGACATACTGGAGCTTTTGGAATGTATGTCTGAGGCAGGTATGAATCTAGCCTTGAGCAGTATTCTACCATCATATGGAATGATGCCACAATACAAACAAAAGACAATTGACTTCAGATTCCAGTGTCATTCTAACAGGTTTCAATATATATATATATATATATGCATAGATGGATATATATATATATATATATATATATATATATATATATATATATATATATATATATATATATATATATGTCTGCATGTGAAGAGATGGTAGACAGTCCAACTGCTTTGCCAGAGATGGCCTGTACTATTCCCTCAAGAACCAGGACAACAATAAGATATTGCTGTTCAATACTCGGAGCCTTAATAAAAACTCTGTGTCTTACAAGCAATGTTTACCCTGGACAATGTAGATATATGCATAGTCATGGTTCAAGTCCAGTAAAAGCACTCCATCAGTGGAGGACTTCAATGCTTATTATTTGTACAGGACCACTGTATTAGAAGTAGGCACTAAAGGTGGTGGTATCTCTATATTCTTAATAAAATCTCTTCAGACTCCAAGTTAATGACTTGGAACTCGTCAGCACCCAGCTTGCTATAAACAAAATTCCTTATCATGTCATAGCTAATTACAGAACCCCCTCTATGTTCACCTCAGACCATACCACCTACCTATCCAGTATAGAGTCCCTTTGTATTAAGCCAAACATCATTCTCCTAGGAGACTTCAACTATCCCACCATTAACTGGGTGACTTATGCATCCTCAAATTTCTATTCCCAGAGATTTATGAACTTCATAAATACAAACTGTTTAGATCAGTTAGCCCATACTTCAACCAGGGGAATTAAAATCCTGAACTTCGTCCTTACTAATATGAGACAGCACTGATCCCTGCCTATTGTAGCCAACTCCCTGGTCAAATATGACCACAAGTCAGTCACATTCTCCTTAAGACTGAAGCCAGAAGCATCCTCCAATACCTCAGTATTCAGAGATTATGCAGAGGCTAATATAATCAGAGATTATGCAGAGGTTAATATACTAAAACTGAGTGATGCCTGACAAAAAATAAAAAGCCTCTTCCACATTGACAATCCCACTGCTTATGTGGAATCCTTTGCTGACAAGTTCTATGCACATGTAAATAGTTGCATAGGTGCATCTGTCTCCCTCAGAAATAAATACAATACCAAATTCAAAAATATATCCCTATGGTGGAACACTAATATGAAAAGGCTCCATAATACAGAAAGCAACTCATTGCACACAAAAATAAATCTTAACTCTCAAGAGGCCAAAACACTCTTGCTAAACTACTGGACAAATTCAGCTCCAACTTCACTACCCTCTCACCTCAAATACCCTCAGATCAAATACCCATTTCTGCCCCCCCAATGTCTCAAGAAATAATTCTCAAGGTACTATCTATGGCCAAGAATACTACATCTATGGGGCCAGATAACATACCAGGCTGAACCCTACAGAAGTTATTCAGCATTAGCCTTAAAGCAGGCTTTGTGCAGGATGAATGGAGGATAGCAACAGTCATTCTCTTTGCACAAAGGTGGGGTTACAATGGGTAAATACAGATCCATATGCCTGATCAGCCTCATCTGTACGGCTATGGAAAGGATCACTATTGAACTAATAAATAGAGGTATAGGGATCCGACTGAATCTCGACCCAACCTAGCTTGGAGTTATCAAGGGAAGGTCTTGCCTACTTAACCTAGCTAACTTATTTGAAAAACTGACTAAAGCAATGGATGAAGGCAAATCAATGCACACTGACTCTGTGGACCTTGCAAAGATGTTCAATCCCATCCCACACTCAGGCATCATAGATAAACGTTCCCAGTTAAATGTTAACCCCTACTTAACTCATTGGATAGCAAATTGGCTTATAAATAGAACAGGAAGTAATAGTGGGTGGCTTTACCTCTTCTGAAAGTCCTGTCACTAGTGAAGTATCCCAGGATTCAGTCATTGGGCCACTTCTGTTTGGCATTTACATTTCAGAGGTCAAAACTAATCTAAAAGTGTTATGGCTGACCAAATTTGCCGATGTTTGTAAAATTGGTGCCATCATAAACTCCCCTGAGGACACCAGGGTCCTACAAGAGGACCTGTCCCAAACAAATAGCTTGTGCCAAAACTACATACCAGAAACTAAATGCCAAAAATTGTATAGCTATATCCCTTTGTAGCTATCACATTGAACCGCCCTGCCTCTCACCCCCTGAAAATTAATCCTATAGTTAGATATCTGGGTACCTATGTTGACAATGAACTATCATTTGATCACCAGATATCCACTATTGTAAGGAAGTCCTTTTTCGTTGTATAACTTACATCTAAGGATATGGGAATCCAGATCCAGAGGTGTAATAGTTCCCATTGAGTATATTTCCCCTTTCAGTTTGTACCTGTCCAAACACTTATCACAGCTGGAGTGACCAAAACACTTCCTCACCTAAAAACCAAGGACCTAAATGTTAAAAACTACACAGACCATTACAAAGCCTTGCATCTCTTCTTGGTATCATACAGGATACTGACAGGCAATCTCAGCCTCAACAGACCTTGCCTGTCAGGTCTATTACCAATTCAGTAGTATCAGAAACATTCGCTCAAGGAACCTAAACCTTTTTTATAATATTAACAGAACATGTTGCAGAGAGAGGTATGTATTCTAGAGAATGACACTTCTATGAAACAGTTTTCCCTTCCACATAAAGCAGAGTATTTCTCTTACTTTAGCCACATGTAACTTGGATGAATGAATGGATAACTGCATATTCACCCCTCATTTATCACTAATGGCTCTCTTCGCTAGCAGGAAACATGTAATTACCCCAACATATGCTTGCTCATCCTGTCTGTGGAGATTAATATTGCAAAATGTCACAGTTAATAATTAGTACGAGAATTCAGGGCTAGGCCTCTAAAGATCCTCACAATCCATAGCCTGGTCATTTCCCCTCACCCCAATCCCTATACTAGCTTAAGTTCCATTAAGGCAGAAATGTAGTATCCCTAGTGGATAGTGTTTCCCTCCACCCCCGATCCCCATATTAGTTTAACTGCCCCTAGATGAACATGGCCAAAATAGCAACATAGTAGGGTCAACTGTGCTGAGCTACATATTTGAGTTATTTTGTAATTGCCTGGTATGTAGATGCCATCCTGGCAGAGAATATGATTAATTAGCATATACCTTTCCCCAGGACTGCCTCATTAGCATACAGCATAGTCACAGAACCAGCCTTACATGGTGCTGCATGTCTTTGAGCTACAGCACCATGCAGCACCATTTTAGGGCTGTCTCTGAATTCCAAAAGGCTACCATGGTATATAAATGAGGTTTACGTGCTCACTAACTTCATGAATTCCCTCCAATGATATTTAGAGATAAACTAGTAATAAACATTAGCATACCATTAAAACAAGAAAAGGAAGAGATCATGGTATGTTAGATGATTTTTTTTTTTCAGATAACGTTTAACTCAATTAGAACAGGAAAAAAATGTAAAACAAAAATAGAACTCACCTTTTCCCTCTTTTTCCAAATCTACAAAACTAAACTCAAAGCACAGTATCCATAACATGGAATATGTTCATAATAGTAAATGCTTCAAATATTGAGGCACAAATAGTTGACCACAGAAGGTCAAAAACACAAAAAAATTGACAGCAGTGCAACCAGTGTCTTTGCATGGGGCAAGTCCCCTGCACCCCCACACCCACTGCTAATTATATATTGAAAATCCTGACGCTGAGAACACCGACATGTTAAGGTAAGTGTGTGACAGTGATGGACGTTAGAGTCAGGGTGCGGGTAAGGTAAGTGTACGATAGTGACAGACTTTAAGGTTAAGGGCGGGTTAAGTGAGTTAGAGTTAGGGTGTGGGTAAGGTAAGTGTGCGATAGTGACAGACATTAGTGTTAGGGACTGGTTAAGTGAGTTAGGGTTAGGGCACGGGTTAGGTGAGTGTGCGATAGTGACGGACCTTAGGGTTAGGGTTTAGGTTAAGGTTAGTGCATGGATAGTTGTGTATGTAAGGTTTAGTGTAGGTTTGTAAGGTTTTTGGTGTGCTTGTGTTGTGTGTGTGTTTTACAGAAAAGGTATTTGTTTTGTTTTGTTGATTGTCGGGATTGTGGTTTGTCGGGCATGTGAGGTTTCGTGTTTTTGAACGTTTGGTTTTGTGGTGTCGGTTATCTCGTTGTCAGTGTTTTTGCGTGTCGGTGTTTTCAGGTAGACCCTATATATATATATATATATATATATATATATATATATATATATATATATATATATAGACCAACTCCGACAGAGGGGAAAAAAACAGTCCCTGCTGTACCACAATCTTGTCCAACTCTTTTCCAGCATTTTATTGCTGCTAGAAAAATGGTAGCACATACCGTTAATGATCTTTGTTTCAACTTTCTGTGGTCAATATTTTATGCTTCGATATTTGAAGCATTTGCTATTACGAAGGACACCCCTGTAGCACAGAAAGTTTTGATGTACTGAAATATTAGCTACAAGAACGTGCAATGCTTCTCTTGCAGCATTTTAGGACAAAGTGAAAAACTACATGATTGGTTCCCTCTCTGTAGTATTATAATTTTTCAATATTGTGTGCAATATATTCCATTTATGAAATTGCAAAATGGTAAAAAAATACTTGTATTTTGTTGAAGCCATATGTTCCTTTTCTCATTTGTGAAGCATCCTCAGATTTGATTGTTTTATGGGTTTATTTATACATTGTTGACCAGGTTAGCCCTACTGGGCAAGGATCATTTTTTCACAGGAGACCTGGGAAGTTACAGAAGGAGATGAAGCAACCAATAGTAACAACAGGACATTGCATTAAGCACAGTGGTCTTAGGCAAAATATTAAAGAATAGCAGAGTTAAGTACACATTCAGATAAAAAATGCTAATACAAAAATTATCAAGTATAGTTAGAATAAAGGGACTGATTAGTGTTTAATATGTATATACATTCTTTAATAATACATAAATGACAATTTTTAATCAATGTTGTGCAGTAAAAGGGTGGGAGGTAATAGAGTTTGTGAGAGAGTCTTAGTTGTAGGATAAAAGGGGAAGTAAGTAGTGATTGTAAGATGGAAATAGGCATAGGAGATGAAGTAATTAGAATAAGGGTCAGTAAATATGAATCATACTGTACACTTTACATCAGGCATGGGGTATAGTGATGCAGCCTTTAGAATTTGGTGCAGAGGGAAAAATGCCTTCCTGCACTTCATTCATTCACTCATTCATTCATTCATTCATTCATTCATTCATTCATTCATTCTGTTAAAGGGGTTGTCAAACTGGCCAGGACAATTTTCCTTGAAGGACTAGGGGAAAATTTCCACTTATATAAGAAAAAATTATGGGAGATATAATAGTCAGTCAAAAGGTTAGAGATAAAGTTTAGATGCATGAATGCAATGCAGAAAGGTTAGATAAAGAAATGCATTATGTAATCAGTGCTCTTCCATCTATCCATCCACAATCTCTTTTCCCATTTTTGCACATAGGGTCGGGGTATCACTTCAACAGTGAAAATCATCTAGAGGCAAGGTTTACGCCAGCAGTTGACTAGCCCTGCTGCAGTAGTTCTTCAACACACACTTAAACGTACAATCACATCTATGGCCAGTTTATAGTGTATAGTCCATTTACTGCATGTCTTTGGAAAATGGGATGAAACCGGAGCACCTGGAGGAATCTCATGTGAACACAGGGAGGATGTGCATACTCCACACAGAAGGTACCCTAGCCAAGAGCTGAACCGGGGAATCCATTACTGTGAGGCAACAATACTATCCATTGTGTCACTGTAACCAATACTCCTCTATTAGTTGGTAAACATTTGAGTCTGCCTTACTAGAAACCTGAAATCTAAAAATATTAGGGACATCATAATGACAGGTTTGTGATGTCTCAAATTTTTATTAATTTATTTTTACATTATAAATTGATGAAACTGAAACACATCCCTTATATTAGTAGAGTTTACCACATCAGTTAATACCGTATGTCTGATACGTAGTTATAAAACAAGTTTTCATCATGTTTATGGTCAGTTCTTATAGTTCTGAATAAATTCATTTTACAAAAACAGAGTTTTCTTGTTGAGTCCTGAGTGACATTAACAGAAAATGTGGCATGAAGTGGATGGTGTTTGAATGTACGCACTACATTACTGGTTTGTTGTCAGATTCTGAACAAGTTAGGTTTCACTCTACAAGTCAGTAATGCAGGAGACCTGGGTAATGAATTTAGCTGACTTGTGGTATGAGGATGAAAGCTTGATGTTAGTCAAAAGCATAAATCTGTAAATGAGTAGGGGTAGTTATGTGGTATGTATCACTTGCATTTTAAATTAAGTAGTTAGGTAATATTTTTTCCTGTACAGGTTTTCCAGGAATTAGTTTGATTTCCTGACAGTACAGTGAATGTGTAGGTTAGATATCTGCTCAACACCAGTGATACCTTACAAGGTGATTTTGTTTGACTGAACAACCTTTGTAGACAGATCTGCCAGTATGACTGTAAAAGTGTTTTTAAAAGAAACAGCAACGTTCAAATGGAGATAATACCACATAAACGTACACCTATACCCTTAACCTATATAAATATGAAACATAGTTTCACTGAGCATCCAAAGGAAACAGTCACATTCAAATGCAGATAACACCACAGAAATGTACACCTACTTCATAAAGTTATATAAATATGAAACACAGATTCACCCAGCAACTAAAAGAAACAGCAAAATTCAAATACAGATAATACTGTAGAAACATACACCTACATCATTAATCTATATACATATGAAACAGCTTCACTTGGCACCTAAAATAAATGACCAAATTCTAATGCAGATAATACTGTAGAAATGTACACCTACATTATAATGTACTACATTCTCCTTCTTTTAAATAAATCAATAATCAAGCAGATTCAACAAACCTTACACGATCCGCTAAGACTGTGTGCATGTCTCAGTGCGACTTCCACACTGTAGCACACACTGTTTTGTATTCAATAAGAACCTTTACACTCTCTGTACTACCACACAACCACATTAAACACAGCAGCATACTCATTACAGCATAAGCAGCTGAACTGTATGCTAATCAACTATTTCAAGATGGAGGAGCTATTCAACAAGCCATAAAGCAACTGTGTAGACTCAGTCCTGGTTTTCACTGTGAATTCCAAAACCTATTGGAATACAGACATGGAAAGGAGTCTACACAAAAAGACTGTTAGGGGCTGCTGTTGCTAATTCATGTATATGTGCAACAGGCTGAAATCTATGCTGCTGCTGATAGACCATGGCCAAGAAGGAGAAGAGTTTTCAGACCCCAATCACAGTCTGCATGAGGTGGAAATTGCAGAGCACTACAGGATGGATAGAGACACACTACAGGAACTCTGCAACTTAGGGCAAAATGAGGGAAACCAATACCAGTGGAAACAAAGGTATGTGTAGCACTTCGAATTTTAGCTACAGGAACCTTTCAAAGACCAACAGGGGACATGCTGGGGGTGTCACAGGCATCAGCACCCAGAACCTTCCATATATTCCTGAATGCTATGATCCAACATGCTAGTGACCACATATATATAGTCCCGATACTACTGAGGACAGGGACTCAAATATGCAGGAATTCTACCCTGTAGCACACTATCCTGAAGTACTGGGTGACACAGATTGTAAACATATAGAAATCAAGGCACCACCCTGGGAACAGGGAAGGGTCTACATAAGTAGAAAGGGCTTCCACTCATTACAGCCGAGTGCTCCGCCGGACATCTTCTGCAGTTAACTCCTACTGCTCCTCTGGGCATCAAATATTGACTTTTCATATTTGCATTAATAATTCCAAAACCATGTTATATACAAGGTACCAGGATATTTTGTATTGAAGCATATGTGATGGCAAACACAACCATATTGATATTTGACCTCTCTCAATGAGTATTTTCTAGAACTGTAAGGTGATAACTTCATTTTTTAAAGGCTTAAACCATGCCCACTGGGAGTTAAAGGCACACACTCAAAAGAGCTGTACCGGAGGGAATGAGTTAACTGCCAAGTCATGTGTAATGCTAAGGGAATCATCCTGAACATGTGGGCTGGCAACCCAGGCAGTTACTATGACTCACATATCTGGCACACCTCCCAAATGTATCAGATGTTCACTATTGGTGATATCCCACAAGGTAATTTACTGGGGAATGCAGGTTATGCACTGGAACCATGATTGATGATGCCCATCAGAAATGCATACACACCCGCTGAAGAACATCAAAATGAGGCACATGCTCAAGCCAGAAATATCACAGGGTATGTGTTTGGGCTGCTGAAGTTGCAGTTCCACTGCCTAGATTAATCTGGAGGAGTGCTGCAGTACAATCCACTTGCTTATACTGAAATCTTCACTGTCTGTGTTATGCTTCACAACATCACCATGAGAAAACAGCTTCAGCAGGATCAACAAGGGGAAGGGGCACACATCCCACCACCAATGGCAAGGTCACCACAGCCACACACAGGTGAAGAGTCAGAGGGAGAGCCAGCAGCTGCTGTGGGTGTAGGCAGATGTAGGCATGCTCAATATGCCCTTGCATTAGCTGAGATGCAATGCATACCACACTCACTCACTCACCATCTAAGTGGCTAAAACCTTCATCCTATACACATACATATACCAACATTGATGCCAGGCAATGCTCACACCCTTTACCTACCCGTGTAATGTTTGTGTACTCCTAGCATCAGACAGACTCAGTCTTGAACTAAAACAACTGCTAAATTTACAAGGCAAGTGCTGAACCTGGAGTGTTAAAAGAGAATTGTTTAATAATACAAAATATGGCATATCCTTGCATGTTATTACTTGGTAATGTAAGTAAGTAAAAGGTGGGTGATTTGTACAGCAATGACTTCAACATGTGACAGCAGTGAATTATGTGAATACATATGTTCTCCATACAGTAATAGGCCTCAGGCATCAAAGATTCACACATTCATACCTCTCAAAAGTACTGATGGCCACCGAATGTCCTCAGTTTGGCCTCACACTTTTGTGCTGTAAAATCATTAAAGAGAGAAGTTAGGGAATAGACATATTTCAGCTTCAGACTTCATAACCCTCAGAAAATTCTTAGAATCAAAACATTTTTTTGCATCAGTATTTTTATCAACTTTATAAGACCAAAATATGTCAAAAGTACAATTAGCAAAACAACATCATAAACACAGGGATATGGCAGAGTTATCTGTGCATGTGTGTGTGTGTGTGGGGGGGGGGGGGGGGGCAGGAAGCCTAGGCTGACAAAAAAGGTAAGTGAGTTAGTGTGAGTAAGAAAGAGAACCAGGAAGACATTTGGATAAATTAATAAATGGCCACTGAGACAAAATGAGCTTTAAGTCTCACGGCTGAACCATGTAATTGTTGTGTGTGTGTGTCTGTATGTGCCCTCTGGGTGAAACTGGTGTGTGAGTATCTGTAAGGACACAATCAAACTCTGTACTAGCTCTATGTCTTGGTATGCTGGACAGGTGTGAGCTGTGCATGATAGAGGTAGCAGTTCATCATTGTCATACCCAACCACGAGAACTGGCTCTGTCAGGAGTTGCACTGGCATGT
The DNA here is from genome assembly GCF_019279795.1 of Protopterus annectens. Taxonomy (NCBI): domain Eukaryota; kingdom Metazoa; phylum Chordata; order Ceratodontiformes; family Protopteridae; genus Protopterus; species Protopterus annectens. Next base: position 1,366,273,434 of record NC_056735.1, on the reverse strand, counting down.
CCACACCCATGGTCAGATGCACTACTGCTACCTAAACTTCACTGATGTCTGCTGGACAAGCTGTCCTCACAAAGATGTCCAGGACCATGACCCCATGGCCTGCCATGTCTGAGTGTGGACACCTAAACTACTGATGGAGCAGTGGAAGTAGTGCTACTATAGTCATGTGATTGGGCACGGCCATGTTGGCTAACATCAAATGACTTGGCTGACCTACGCCCATGTGGATGCTGCCACCCTCCCAGCAGATGTTCCATCACAGACACCACATGTTTCAACGTGTCATTCATCCAATCCACTGAATCGGCAGTATGGTGGAGGCAGTCATGCGTGTCAGCCTGTGCCACATCTACAATCCTAAGCATTTCTTTGGAGGACCTATTGGAACATGTCTGCACCTCCTGATGGCCCTAAACATGCATCGAGTGCCACAGGAAGACACTCATGAATCAGATGGAGGATGGACAACAGGCTTCCTCTGAGTACCCCTAATAACCTTCCAGCATGGCACCTCACCTGCACTTTTGTTACAGCCAGAGTCAACATGCACTGAAACTGCAGTAAACAAAAAACCCTGATCAAGTATCTCACCCTCCACCTGTCCAATATCTGAGGGTTCACTGGAATGGATTTGCATAAGCCTACTGGCTGTGTCCAATGGAATTACAGGGGACAGCTGAATGTCAATCTCAGTGTCTGGATCAACTTCTGCACCTCATGACTGTGCATCTGTTTGGCCTTCATTATCATCAGAGTCTGCTGATACTCTGACATCAGGTGGTAAGAGTCATACACTTCCACTGTCAGGATCACCTGTTATAATAAGTAACAAACACAGGAAAGAAATTAATACCTACACTACTATAGTCCAATACATGTTAACAAACTGCCACTGTTACAGACAGTACAGCAATATGCACAACAGTCCTGAGACCCACATCACACATATGGATAAAATAAATATTTTTCTTTGAACTGTTCATCAGTACTGACATAAAAATGTTTGGCTTATGATGTGCAAATAATTGTAAGAAGATGTTAAGCAAAAGGTAAGGACACTATCATCACAATTAACAGTAACAGAGGGGGCTAAAACTTTTTGCCCTTTATATGTCCATGAATGATACTTTTAACAAGAACTTGGATGACATGTCCACTCCAAGCCTATGTATAATCAACCAGAATGTATTGTTAACTGTATCAGTCTACAACTATTTCCCCCCCAAAAAAATTATGTTAAATGAGACTTAAACATTGCTGTCAATATTTTACTATACAAGAACTATTTAATAACTGAGAAAGGTAAGCCTACCTGAAAGCTCCTCCTGGGACATACTTATCCTCCATGAGACAGAAGCACCAGCATAAATGACATGCTGTTGTGCACTTTCCAGAGCTGTCTGATTCCTGATAGTAGACAGAAACCCTTCATTTGTTGTCAGTGGTAGCTCTGTAGCAAGCTCCCCAGTAGCCATCTGTTCACAGGCCACAGCAGTTGCTCTCCTCCAGGCTGATGAAATCATGTCAGTGGCTTGTGGCACACCTGATCTTATGTCCTGCTCTGGCCATCTACTACAGTCACATCAGCCACTATCTGCTGCCAAATTTGCATTCTGCCAGACATATCTCCATGTTCCCTCTCAAGTAGAAAGGCACCATGTCACTAAATGCTTCCACAATTACTTCATTCTCAGGGTCACTGAAGGGTGGGTTTGTGGGTATAGGGATGCCTGGGTGACATAAAACACAAAGGAAGGATAATACACATAAGATTCACATAAATAAATGTCTTGTTTAGATATAACACATAAAAAGTAGTATTTCAATATTACCACTGGAGAAACAAAAACAGTCAAGATATTCAAAAAATAAACAAAAGGAATTGTGTGGTTGTAACATATTACAATCACATGCAAAGCAAGGTTGGATCCAAAACAAGGAGAGTAACAATAGCAAATAGTGTTTGTGCCAGCATAGAAATGGAACCTGGCTCCCCCACCCCCAAAACAACAGGCAAATGACATATTTTTCTAACAAACCGGCAATGAACTGCTAAAAGTGCTAGCAAATAAACTGCCCCAAAAACATGTGTACACATTTACCACAGAACATTCAGTTTTATGCAATTGCCAGTCATGTCTACCTGTGGCCAACACTCCCCCTAGAGGTGTCTATGGGCCATCCTAGAAGGCTAACACCCCTGTGCCATTGACAACATAGGACATTTACATTTCACTGAAATAACAATAGAAGAGTGTAAAGAGAAAAATAGTTGTAACATTAGCACTTATGATGACAATTAATAAGGCTGTGCTTCTGAGAAAGTAAAATGCCCTGACAAACATGCCTATGCCATTAGTATACTTCTATGAAGTGCATACAGATAAAAGTAGCATTTGTTAATGCATATACATATATATTTATGTAGGGGTCTACCTCAGTTTGTTGAAATCCCATATTATCGAATCTCACTTTGTTGACACTGAAAATATCGAACTCCCACTTCACTGAAGCAGCAGAACAATATAGATCTTCCCAGAGTAAGAAACCTGTTGTGTGAGATGGTGAACTTTGTTTTCCAATTGTACTGCGATCTCGGAGTTGGTACACTTATTAAGCAGGGGTATGGGGGATGAAGTCCCCCACATTGAGGGAATGTGGGGGATGTAGCCCCCCAGCGGGGTGGATTAGAGATGGTGCAGTTTGGGTTTTGTTTCATTTTGGGTAAGTGGTTACTTACCCTGGGAAGATCTTTGTTGTTCTGCTGTTTCAATGAAGTGCAAATTCGATATTTTGAGAGTCAACAAAGTGAGAGTCAATAATATGTGATTTTGACAAATTGAGGTAAATCCATATACAGGTATGTGTGTGTGTGTGTGTGTGTGTGTGTGTGTGTGTGTATATATTATATATATATATATATATATATATATATATATATATATATATATATATACACACATATATAAATGATAGATTTTTCTTAGTGACATTTGAGCATATCCAGCATATAGCTGAAAAATGTAAGCATACCTTTTTTCAAGATAAGTGGTCTTCTGTGCAAATAAATCCCAAAGTAATATCTTCTTTGTTATCCACATAAACAAGTCTCCTCACCTTCAGGTTCCCTAGCTATACAGTTCCCTTTTTATAGTGCAGATTCATTGCTGTGTGCATGGTGAAGATGCAAATGAGATGTGAACTCATTAGAATTGCTAAAAAGCAAATACTTGGCTCTGTGCAGCAGTTTTAAACACAGTGCAGGCACTCCCTCAGTGTTTGTTGCTAATGGATTGCAAATTTGAATGATTACTGGTTGGGAGAAGGAAAACACAACAATTCAGACTCCCTTACCTCCAGTGGGTGTGTCAACCAGGTTAGTATTACAAAGTGTAGAAGTAATTGTATCAAGGTTTTAAATGTAAGTAAGCAGCACACATTCCACAGTTTCTGTTCAGAAACATCAAACCTCCCCTTCATTTCTTGACATCGGTATATTACTGACGTTTAATATCCTCACAAACTTTAAGGACAATGATACAGAATACCTTCCAGACTGCATGGCTCATATTACTGGTCAGATACGAATGAGCAACAAACAGAGAGAGAGAGAGAGATAAGACAGAGCTGCATGTATGCAAACAATAGTCATAAATAGTTGTATGATCAGTCAGTGCACTACATCTGAAATTTATACGTGTAGAATCAACTGTCATATATTTTGTTAATACTGAAGGTGATGCTGCAGTTGCTTGTATGCACAATGATTTTGATTCTCTGCTGCAAAGCTGTTTCTGTGGCAAGGAGGGATAAGATACCCTTCCTGTGTTTTGAAGTTTCATTGGAGTGAGAGTTCAAATCCAGACCTGTGTAAAAATATTTCATGTGTACCAACATACAGTTTTATATTGGTGTTTATTTACTAGATTTCTTTTCTTCCTTTCTAGTAATTTTCCATTTTTTAATGCCAGTGTTTGTGCAGTGCACAGCTTAGTGCAAACAGGGAAAATGGAGAAACACAATAAATGTCATGTCTAGTATTGCTTATCTCTTTTGCGAGATGCTTAGCAGTGTGCAAACCTAGAAAAGTGGACCACACATGAAGCAGACAGAACACCTGCAAACAGGGTTAGGTATTCTAAATGTCAAACAGATACATTGTTGCAGTTTTTGCTTTCCATCACGCAACACCGCTAAGTGACACAGTGTGTTGGTTGTTCCCCAGCACTTGCAGCCATTGAACACCCGCAAAGAGGAAGCACAGTCAATAATTTCAAAACAGATACATTCTATTAATTATGTTGGGCATCAAACAAACATATACGTGGTGGTTCACACTGGTTAGCACACAGAAGCTAAGAATTAATAGAGAATTATGTAACTGTTATTTAACTATTCTTGTGGCAGCAGGCATAAGTGTAGGGCTGTAATACAGATGGTCATGGGTTCTAATACAGGAAGTGCAACATTTTTTACTGTTATGACAGTTCAGTCTATAGTAATGAACAGGAAAATATCTAAGTGCTATTTCAGTATTTCTGTGGCAACAGGTATAAGTGTAGGACTACCATACACATGGTCCTGGGTTCTAATACACAAAATTCCAGATATATTTATTGTTGTTCCATCTCACATTATATTAAATATCACTTATAACAATTTATACATAATTATATATAGTGGAACTATTATGAATTATATGTATGAGGGATAAGACTCCCTTGCTGTGTTTTGAAGGTTCAGATGTATGATTGAGGGTATACTGCCTACAATGTTTTTGTAAGTATAAGTCTGTTATCTGGACTTGGATAACTTTCACACTCAAATAAGACACACATACAAATTAATGTATATACAAAGACCTTGTCAGGTCACACACATACATGGTTAACACCTCAATCTGTCATATATATTTATAAATGATTCATGATTATGTATGAGAAGCACTTCTTCTGTGGCAAAGAGGGGAAATCACTGCTGTGGAAGAAAATGTATGTCTCTTATGCATAGATTTGAAACCCACACTGTAAAAATCAATTTTAGCAGTGTATAAAGCCAAACAAACATGTGTCAGGTCATGACATTTATGCCCCCAGTGCATGTTTGCAAAGTTAAATCACCTAAGAGCTGAAGCAACAGATACCCCTCAAACTAATGTCAAGTGTCAGATTAACTTTTCATTTCAACAATTGCTTTCCTCTCTGGCACTATTGCTCTTAACATCACACAAATGCAGTTGGCATCATTGCTCAGGTTTGTGCACTACCAGTAAAAGTGATTAAAGGAATTGGCAGGAAATCATTATTTGCTATTGCACTGCTTCACGACTAGACATATCTGGTGTTAGAGGGAAGGTGCTTAATTTAGGGTGTAGAGGTGCGGTGCTCAGGAGTCCAGAATATTTACTGGACTCCTGGTAAAGCACCACAGCCAAAGCCTTCTGCAGGGGGACTATTCAGGCTCTCAGTACAAGTCTGAGGCTTGGAGTTGCCTGGCCAAGGCTTTATCCAGTGCGACTGACATTCCATGCACTGGAGAACAGTGTAGGCACCACTTCAATGCCTAAAAAGTTGCAAAAGGGATACACTCAGCCAATGGATGGATGGGTTTCAAACTAGCAACCAATATCCCACAGTTGTGCAAGTATGCTAATAAAGAGAACTTATAATACTTAGAAAGCTAAATACAGGCAAGACTGGCATGCATAATGCTCTTCTGTTCTTTTCTTTTCATAGCTAATTCTGAAATAGCTGTGAATAGGGAGGCCCATGCTGATTGTCTAGAGAGACTTTGGGAAGCAAGTAGCATGTATGTAGCACAAGAGAAGTATTATTATGGCTTTAAAAATGAAAGAAAATACAGTAGTAGCACAGTAAGAATGCATATCCTAACTGTAAAAGAAAGTACGCATGCATCAGTCTGTAGCACAAACCAACTTTAGGAGTCAAGTGTAAAACTGTAGTCAAAGGTTGTGGGCTCAAATACCATGAGTTGCAATTGTACAATACTGCAATTCTTCAATAATGTTACATAAATTAAATTCTACACAAGTGGCATAAATGCCCTGCTGTTAACTCTAATCTGTATAATTGGATCAAGCATATGTGCAATAACCACACATTGCAAGGATTACTTTGAGCAATCTGTAATTATAATTTGTAGCTGTTAGAAAGTATACTTAAATGTAAAACCTTAGATAAGATAGTTGTATTATTGTGATAATGCATTGTATGTCACATATGATGGTACTTATTTTATCTCTTTTTTTCTCTCATCCCAACCCTTATCTCTTTTTTATTTTCTATTATGCGTTGTCAAAATGTCTCCACATCATCCATCTGTAACAAATCACTAAGTGCTTCATAGCACAGGGAGGTAGTCCAACCCTAGTGGCTCAGCCTGTCCCCACTCTGGCACCAATGCCCTGCACATCTAGGACCCAATCTCTGCTGCCCCTGTACTTCCTACACCCTCAGGTAGCACTACTCCAGCAGCTGGTGCTGTGGTACCCTCTGGGAGCACAGGCAGAGGTGGGGATTTCATCACCTGATAGGAGATGCCAGGGTTGGTGCATTGGGTCATGCACCACACCACTGGTGTATGTCCATACCAGATGGAGAGGCTGCTCTCCCTCATGGTCCGTAGGAGAAGGAGACATCAAGCACTCCATCAGTCGGTGGAGTAAGGGGACGGTGATGACAGTCCTGTGGGTAACGACTAGATATTCACTGTCCCCATGTTTGATGAGCATGGGCTTGTGTTGTCCCCTCCCTCACACCAATCATGTTGTCCCCCAAACTTTTGTGTCCATCACCATCCCTATATCTTTTCTTGTTTGTCCTGTTTGCTTATATTTGCTTCCTCACTTACTCAACTTACTTGACCCGGAAATTCCAACATCCCTTACCGAGCATTCCTGTCTTCCTGAAGTTTATTTATTTATTTTTATTTAACATTTGTTTATCAGGAAAGTCCAACTCGGAATGAAGCCAATTTTAAGTGGAGGTCCGGGGTTAAATGCTCCAGACACATGTCTTTGTAACGTGGGAGGAAACCAGAGGGCACCTGGAGGAAACCCACACCAATGCAGAAAGGACATGTAGACTCCACACAGAAGGCTCCCCAGCCAAGAATCAAACTGGAGAACCTCTTGTTGTGAGGTGACAACGTTACCGCTGTACCACTGTGCCTTCCTTCAAGTAAAAAAAAAGGGTACCTGTCCTACAAAAAAAATACTGTCCCGTACATAGCTCTCCATTTTGCACATGTGCCTTCTTCACATTCTTGATTTGGTCTAATGGGCTATATAACATGATTGCATTGTTGTCACCCCTCTTTGTGGAGGTGACAGTCCAAATTCAGTTAATATTCTGTACATATTTTCATTTTATACTGTTGAAGAAATGGATAGCTATGATTCTTTACTACCTCCCGCCTGCAAATTCTTATATTGCTTTACCTTTGTTCTGCCCCACTTGTACCCATTTTACCACTTTCCTATCTACACCATTTTAACACCTATAACCTGGTCATAAAATAGAATCACACACAACACACATAAGGGACAAAAAACAGTGGAGCCCTTCACTTTTTGGCCTCTGTGTTTGAGCAGAGTTTGGAATCACACACCAATGCCATGTGACAGTGAATGGTTCTTCTGTGGTGTGGCTATCTCCATGCAATGCTGCTTAAACTTGCTGTGCTACATCAACACACAGTAACACACTGTGAATGTAGTGTAAATAATTATTTCATTGCATTCTCACTAGAATTACATACACCTGGATCAAACCCTGTATCATCTGGGCTCAAAAAGAAATGTATCAATGCATTTATACCTGCAGCCACAGAGTCAGCTAAGCAGAAGGTGTGTTTCATATCCTCAATACTGAGTACTCCCAGAATTTTAGCAATGAAGCAAGCTTTCACACCCTGCTTAATTATGAGCAAATAGGGAAAGTGGTAGAATGTCACACAAACCCACTGCTAGACGGTGCACTATGTAAAGTGGAAAATAGCATGCATTACTTTTCTTTACTGTCCATTTAGTTTTCATGACATAAAACTACACGTGGAAATACAAACAAAAGGAAAGCACTATCTAAGAAAAGCACATATTTACAATGCAGCCATCTGTTATCTCCCTCTGTGCACTGCAACTTAGTAGTTGTTCACAATTATATCAACTACTCTACATAAATAAATAACAAATCTTGTGTTATATACCATGCAAATCTTTAGAATGACAATACACATTCAGATTTTCCATCACTTTTAGTAATGTGGACACCTGTTTGCATACAGTTTGTAAAGCTGTATCTTAAAGTATATTTGCACATTGGAAACACAACCACCAGGTACTACATACTGCACACTCATCAATCTGGTAACATGCAGAAATTTAATATCTTGAAAGTTAGATATTTTCTAACAATTTATTTTACACTGGCCTCTCAACATCTTCTCCCCAGCATCCACTGTAGATATCATCCACTAAAGGTTGTCCTGCAGCCTTGTAAAACTCAGACTTGTGCTGTGGAACTTCCGTAAAATACAGAGTTCTCTAGTCTGTGTACATAGATAGGTAAGGGTTCTGTTCTCACTGCAGTCACCTGCTGTGTGTTTGTGTGTGTGTGTGTGTGTGTGTGTGTGTGTGTGTGTGTGTGTGTGTGTGTGTGTGTGTGTGTGTGTGTGTGTGTGTGTGTGTGTGTATGTGTGTGTGTGTGCATGCACACTTGCTTGACATTAGAGAGAGCATTTTACACCAGAATTTGGGACACTGCTATTACCATCTTCTCCTCACCAGACACTGCTGATGTCATCACCTATAAACTATTGTCTGACACCCTCCAAGTCAAAATTGAAATACAGACTTCTCTAATCAGTGTACTTAGCTAGGGGTTCTGTTCTCACTACAGTCAACTAGGGTGTGTGTGTGTGTGTGTGTGTGTGTGTGTGTGTGTGTGTGTGTGTGTGTGTGTGTGTGTGTGAGAATTTTACACCAGCATGTGGGACAATGCTATTACTATTTTTCTCTCACCAGACTCTGTTGATGTCATCAGCTATAGCTGATTTGTGGATGTGCAGTATTTCAATCAGTGCAGGGTCAGAGTCTGGCATGTAGCTCGGGCACAAGTCACCTCATTCTATATGATAGAGATTATGTGACAGAGCTTTCAGTCTATCCACATACATCATGGTATGGTTTGTAGGCCATTTTTTGAATGAGAAACATCTGTTGTCTCTCCAGGTGCTGCAGGTGTCTGGTGAGGTACATGCAAAAGAGAGCATTATACTCTATTAGTGTTTTGATGAGGGTCAAGTGCAGTGCTGCTATAACACCCTCAGATCTGGCCATGCACCTCATAAGTCAGGCTATCATATCCAGATCTTGGTTTTTGAAGTTCAGATTGCTATCTATGTGTGTTCCCAGGTCTTGCACCACTGGGTTTGAGCATAGGAGGTGATATTGTCAATGCTGGAATTAGCAGGGAATTCCCATTTGCAGAAATCAAACATAATGATGTTTTTGCATTTACTTGTAGACTATGTGACTTTGGCAGCAAACTTTTGTCTGTGTTAGCCCCTCCTGTAATAAGTTAACATCATCAGTGGACTCATTCATTGCATCCAATATGCAATAATCAGCAAACTTGGGAAGCCAAAAGCCATATACTTTAGCCTGGGTTGTCGAGAAATAAATTCCAAACAGTAAAAGCCCAAATCAGAACATTGGGGTATGCCAGTGGTGACAGCTCTACTGGTAAAAGTTGATTCACCAGCTTTCACAGTATGTATTGTGTTAGTGAGCCAATTGGTTAACCATCCAGTGACATAAGGGTTAATCCCCAGCTGTGAGAGTTTGTCAATGATACCTGAGTAGGGGATTGTGCCCAAGCCCTAGGCCAGCTCAAGATAGGCAGTATGCACTGTCTTGCCTTCATCCAGGCCTATCACACAAAATCAATGGGCTGTGACAGCATCACAGATTGCCTATAGCATGACTCAGCACATATACCTTCCTGACATGGTTGGATACATACTTCAACACACCCTCCAGATGGAATATGTTCCTGTAGAAGGGTGTACATCAACATGCATCCATCTGAGTTGAGGGAGAGTCAACATCTAATGCATGGATGCATAGACATATCGTGACTCTCCTCATCTGTCAGGTAGACCTACATGTAACCACTGACCTGTTCTAGATGGACACTGGTAATATCCCACCTGTGTGCAAAAGATGTGTGAGTTGTTAATGCTACATTCATGCCTGTTACATCTGTTAGATGTCCTCAAAGAGGTCATCAAGGGCATGCATGATGATAACACTATCATCCTGTGGAACTTGACCAGGCCAAGGCATTTGACACAAATCCACACTGAGGCATTTACTCAGCACTGTCAGATGTGGCTATAAGTACCTATATCACCAAGTGGATAGACCACTGGATCACATAAATGGCATCTAATTATGTTGAAATGTGTGAAGTGACATATATCTCAAGTTCAGTGATCAGGTCCTTATATCTGTCTGTGTGCTAGGCCCTTTCCTGTCCATTATTTAAGTCCCAGATGCCAAGAATGACATACATACTTATCCTGTGTCCAAAAAAACTGCCTGGAAGACTACAAATTGTGAGTAATCATTGGCTCCAGCTGTGATATTAATATAATACAGACTGTATCAACACACACCAGAGATTGCTGCCACAGTCATGGTAGCACATGAGATGGAGCAAACAAATGGGGGGGATTTGTTACATTATGAACACAAACATACATCAGAATGATTATGTAGACATCACACCTCTATAAGCAGAACAAGAGTTATGTGACCTGTGTCCTGGAGTAGATGTTATGTGGAATGTCCAACAACATGTGGCCACAGTGGTGACTACTGCCTTGTATATAACACAACTACTGTGTATGTGCAGGACATCCACATCAAAGGCCATAATACCCCCATAGTTGACAGTTTCATCACACCAGTACCTGAGTACAATGCACCCTTCTTCATGTACCTTCCTATACATCTTCCAGTGATGTGTAACTGAAGTGTACCACCTTTGCCATAGTGAGCTCTCACACATATTACTGGCCATACCTAGGTATTTTTTGTTGCATAAACATTACTGTCTGATGGTGCAGAACCCCCCAACAAGTTGTTATATCAGATGCATGTGTGATACCTGTTCCGATGATGCACAGTACATACATAGCTGTTTCACAACATTGATGGCATGGGTTACATTTGTGACAGTGTGGATTGTGCCAGATATGTATATGCCATGCACACCATTTGACTAGCCTGGATTGATCACAATGTCACATAAAGGTATAGCAGTGTCCCTCTTAACATCTCTAGCAGATGTTACAGTGTCAGGATAATGCGCTTGATTACCCTCATAGATTACTGTCATGTCATAATGGTTGTACAAGTGTGTTCATGCAGAACCATTTATGATCACTCAGAATCGCATATATGTCAGAGACATAGGATTATTGGTGGTATTATTCTGATATTATCCATGATTGTGTGTGCTTCTTTTTACTGTTGTGCATGAACCTGTAACTGTGTCCTATTTGTTGGAAACTTCTGTTAACATTACAGTCATATTCAGGCAAACCAGTTTACACAGCTTCACAACATGCACCCAACCCCGATTGTGTATAATATCCCTGATAGATGCCCTGTCCATTGCTTATATCACAAAGACATCTTCTCCATCGTTATGTCACCTTGTCTGACAGTCACATAATATACATTTACATTATGCATCCATATTGACATGGTACACTGTACCATCTCGATATATGATTAGTGATCTTGCTACAACTGTCTGCCATTTACTTGCCCTCTTCTGCTGTACATTATGATGTTTCACCTGTCCTGTTTCCCTGTGTTCATGCCTACAATTCATTTGTATATCCCTATTCAATACACACACTTCCACTGACTGTTAACTTTAAATGGCAGTTCATGTACACTTACAGATCATTTGAACATCTTTTGTACAGAATGCCTAGAATAGGATTCCACAATACTCTGCACTCCATACACTGTCCTGTAATGGGTTTGGACCATGTACATTGCTACATGATAAACCCTGGTAATCATTGTGGCATTCTGTGCAATCCTGCTAACCTTGTTTGCTCGTAAGTAAACAGGTTTGCTATCCATGTTGCTTTACATGGTTGTCTTTGCTGGCAACACTATTGCCAGACAAGAAACTGCCTTGTTTACATTTAAACACAGTGCATGGCATAAAAATGTAATTAGCACTGCTACTCACTGTGCAAACATGTAAACTCCATACAGGCTTTGCACAAAGCCTACATGGAGTTTATTGAATCCTACTGAATATCTTAACAATAACAACATTCAAGCCTGTGTAATGCAAAAGTTACCCACTAACAAACATGAGTTATTGCTGTTGTACAACAACATTATTTAACAAAAAAAGTCCTTTTTTAAAACAATGTAATTGTATAAAAATGAGTTTGTTCCTCCTCTGCCTGTTCTGTCATCCAGTGAGTATATGACTAATGCACAGTGCATGCACATGCAGACACTTGCATAGTATGTTAATCTGTGTGCAGTTTGTACCACAATTTCATATTAATCTTATCCCCGATATTAATCTCATAAGAGCAGCTATATATATATGCAAATTACCTAGTAATCTTAAGACGCAATAGTTTCTGTGTAGCACCTCAATTTCATCTGCAAGATTTCTATCATGTCAACAATGTGCTTTTTTATTACTATTACATAAAAATATCAGTCATTTAACCAAAACTAAAACTATGATCTTTGGCACAGCTAAGAGACTTGAATTCTATCACACTTCTAATCATATACTCCCTAATCAACAAAGTAGAACAAATTAAACTTTTGTTCACTCTCCTTGACATTTGTTGTTTTCAGCCTGTCTTATTTTTCACCCACATTATAACACTGCTTCATTACAAATAACCCAAAAATTGACCATGTGGTCTAAAGTTACCAGACACCTCGCTGAAAAACTTGCCTATGTGTAGCAAAACATAATTGCATTCTTCATGTAGAATGTTACCTCTGTTTATCATAGGCCTTCCTTCCAACTCACCATTTCTGTAATCGGTCTTAAACAGTGTACATCAGTTAACAATACTAAAGCCCAGAAAAATACAAATTCCAGTCTGTTATGTCCTCTGTCTCTCCACTGCCTACAGGCCAACCTCCCTGGATGCTTATAGGCTCTATAAGTTTCTCTTGTTGGAGCACTGTCCTTCTCTTCGAAAAAAAAGTGACATTCAGCTCACAATGCAATTTATACCCAGGAGTCTTATGCAGTTATAGTCCTTGCCTAATCACAGGCAAACACACTTGAAGATTACAAAGCCTCTTTAATATTTGTATTAGCCACTTAAAATCAACTTCTAAAAGAGTACAGTAACATCACTGACCATTTTCCTAACAAAACAAAAAAACAGAAGAGTTAAAGTATCTGGCAAACTTATCCCAGAGCACCATTTTTAATTTCCTGTTTCCCTGCTCTTATCATATATATATATATATATATATATATATATATATATATATATATATATATATATATATATATGCGACACACAGTCACTCTGCAGTATCAGTGATGTATCTATTCCCAACCTCATATACCTTAAAATTTTCACTTTTTTCATTTTCATATTCTTCACTCCTATTTGCAGCACTTTTTTCACTGTTTAACCACAGCTAGTAGAATGCTTCCACAGTAAGCTCCAGTCTCAATATAATAACAGCTATTCCTCAGATATACACCAAAGCACATCCATATGAATTCATGGCAACACACATACTTTATGAGCTCCTTCACCTCCTGATTATCTTTGTAATTTAGGTTGCATACCACATGCTTAATTCCAATAATTGTATGATGGCAACATCTCTATAACATCACTAGTTTCTTCAGTGCTATGGTACAAACTAAGGTTTATGCTCCTCCACCATCCACTTCCTGACATCATATTACTTTGTCAGCAACTACTGCTGTTATAACTATACAAAAAATTCTAAACTATTAATTTTCTTATATATAACAAATGTTTATATGCTTGCCTGCTTCTCTAGCTCTGTTTAAATGGATACCATATTTGGTTTCTGAAGTTCATAAATCAAATTACTCAGTGATTTTGTATTGTCAGTATAATTACTTACTTATTATTTTCTCTTTGTTAAGCTACCATTATGCCTACCAGTTTTAAGACTATAGTGCTTTGTAATATGTGTCTACAGAGAAGCTGGAGTACTGGCTGATAAGCGTAGCTCACCTGAACTGCACTTAACTGCCTGTATAACTTTCTTGAATAAAAAATGTTAAATGCAACAGTCTCCTAATGTTAATTGAATCATCTACCTAATTTTGACTACAAGATCCAGCTCACTTAACCACAGTAAAGAGCACAAGACGCAGTTACTGAACGAAGAATCAAACACAAGAGGCACAAGGATAGAATTCTCGGTCCGGTAGGTTATGTGTTAATTTTTCCTCACTACTTTTAACACATTTATTAACTTTTACACTTTATTTTGACCTGCTGCAATGACAAACAGGTATTCCTACCAACCTAACTACACCACCCTGAGGGACAGAGTCTTTGAATTTAGTTTGTTTAAAAAACAATTGCAAAAGCAAACCACAAATGCAGGGAGGATGATAACGGGTCAGTCTGGAGTAGGAAAACATAGCAGGTAGGTAGTGTGATATATTGTGTCAATATCTTAAGTTTAGGTGTTTACTAATGGTCTTGTACTCCCTCTCATGTCTGTGGCTGTATGTGGGTTTAGTCTGAAGAAATGGATAGATAGTTACTCACATCTGTAGCATGTGTAGCAGAGAAGCACAAGGGAAGGTTGATGGCCAGAAGGAGGACCAAAAACAGTAAAGGCATCATGGAACATGAGGGACATCACCAACATCAACTAACAGTGAGATTGAGTACAGCCAAGGGACAGAAGCTCAACTCTATGCAGCTTTCCTACTGGTAAACAGATAGATTCCTCTGAGGATGACTTGGAATCTGAGCATGAAAATGAAGGGAAAGATGAGCATATGATTTATAATTGTTGCTATGAAATATACTTGTATAAAATGTTGTTACTAAACTTGTTTTAAACTCTACTGTAAAAGTTTTACTAATTATGTATTCATGTGATTTTGAGGTGTTTTACTCCCTAGACTTCTACTGACAATGGACACAGCCCATTCAGTCTTTTCTGGTCAAAGCCAACAAACAAAAACAAAAACACAAACATTGACTCATTAAGCAGCATGGCATAGGCAGTTAAGAATGTTGCTAACTGACAACAGTCAAGGACAGGCCATGGGTACAATTAGAAAAAAAGGGCATTGCCACAAATATGAGCTTAGCAGGCAGCAGCATCAGAATCAACTCACCCATTCCTCATGACACTGCTGCCACTGTGGGAACTGGGAAGGTGACCATGATCAAGAGATCTCCAGGTGTGTTTCAGAAAGTGCAATGGGTAAACAAGCAGGAACTAGAGGGCACACATTTCTGGCAGCTGTAACCTATCTATGTGGCACACCTCATCACTAAGGGCTTTTCATCCAAAAAAAAGGAGGTAATTATCCCACTGTACTCATCCCTCGTTAGACCCCTTATCACTAAAAAACATCACAGGCCTAAAGCAGATGCCCTATGCTGACCATCTAAAAAAAACTCCAGCTATACTCTGTTGCATATTGTCTACTCAGAGGCGATCTCTGGTTAACTTACAAGGCCATGTCAAACCCAGAGCTGTTGGACATGCTATACTTAAAGAAATCCTAATCCCTCAGGGCCACATGCTCCAGGGATCTAAACCTTGTCATAGCAATGAGCAAAACATGCTGGTGGGATAGGTTCCTGACCCAGAGACTGCCCAGACTCTGGAATAGACTGCCCATACATGTCAAGCAGAGTGCCTCTTTGGCACACTTCAAAAGGAACCTTGACGATTGGATGGGAGATAGGAAATTCACCCCGGGGATCACATCAGTCACTCTGTTAGACAGGGGTCCAGGGAAGTAAATATTGTGGGAAGAATTAGCCAGAGAATTGTTATGGATAGGCTTGTATAGGCCCTAGGACTGATAGCCTAGTACCAGCCTATGAACCTATGAACCTAGCTGCCCATCTCCCACAGGTAGTAAGAGACAATGTCTGGTGAGGGGAATATGTGAAACTTTTTGATCTCCTTGATTGGGATTGAGTCCAGAGCATTATAAAAATGAACTGCCAGGGGCCTTGCAACTGAGTGACCACTCTGGCAGCCCTTGGAAAATGTCTAAGCTCCGGGTTTAGGGATAAGAACTGGGACAACTGCTGTCTGGCTTCATGTAGTACATGGACTTACATGCTGAGAAATATCTTGACAAAGTGCACAACTTGACTTGCTATCTCATTGTCATGGAAGTACAGAAGAAACAGGCAAGTTGGGCTTGGTTATAATATGGTCAGGCAGGCAGGTTGGGCATAGTTGTAATATGGTTAGGCAGGCAGGTTGGGCATGGTTATAATATAGCCAGGTAGACAAGTCAGACATGGTTATAATATTGTTAGGCAGCAGGCTGGGCATGGTCAGGCAGATAGGTGGGACATGGTTATAATATGATCAAGCAGACAGATTCGGCATGGTTATAATGTGGTCAGGGGCTCACAAAGGGCATGACAAATAAATGAGATGGGACATGAGGCACACAAATTTATAGATCAGCATTATGACTGTTAGAGACCAGGCAGGGGGGAATACAGATGCATTGAAGCATATCACCAGCCCATGCTAGACATTCAGTACCAGCAGGTGTGCTTGGACAGCCTGTAACTTTGCACAAGTATGCACCCACTGTAGAGCCCCATACTCACTTGGCAGATGCTTTAAGAAAAAGGGGTCTGGACACCAGATGAGTGGATTATGGGGCTAGAATTCATGGACTGCAACTGAGATGGAAGGCAAGAGTAGACGGAGTAAAAGGCAAACTTTTGGGGAGAGCAACAGATGGGGATCTCACACAATCAATATACATACCTGAGAAATGGTGGGTTCTGGTGTGTAAGTTGGTATCCCAGTCCACAGGGATACAATTCCTGGTGGAAGGATTTGGGAAGAGTTCATTCTAGGGGTTGTTTCTTCTGTAAGAGTGGAATGTAAATCAGTCAGGTACAAAGCTGTTCTGAATTAGAACCTCTTGAATAAAGAATTGCAGGCAGGGAGAGTGGAAGGTCCATTCAAGGCACTAACCTTTCAGCACCAAGGTATCTCCATTGAAATTTGTACCTTAAAACTTAGGGAGTTTTGGTTGATCCATCTTCTTTCATATCCAGAAGGTGACCCGGTGAATGCTAGTATTGATAATGTGGCAGCCATGGTACAGTACACATCGTGAGATGATATGCGCAAAACTATTATGGTCATGAATGACCCTTCTCTAGTGAAAGAAAAAAAATTAAGAAATGCATGTTGATCCAATAAAAAAATGTAAAGACTCTGGAACATAAGTCATCTGTGCTCCAGAGTATTAGTGTTTTCCATGTTTAGTAAAGATGGTCACTGAGCCTGCTTTCTGCCCCTAACCAATTCAGTCATTAGGCTGGCATACTTTGGGTATGAAGTTGGGGGGGGGGGGCATTTCCACGAAATGTGCAGTTACTCTACTACATTTGAGAAATTTAGAATAACCATGGATTGTGTCTTGAAGAAAAGATGCCAGAAAAAGAGGGCAGTGTACTACTTCATTGATTTTTTTGATCACTGGGAAAGGGGAGGAACAGGTGAAGGGAGCATTAAGAGCATTCAAGGAATTGTGCCGTCAGCTGGGAGTCCAGATAGCACTAGAGAAATTGTAGATCCCAGTAAAACCCTTATTCTTTCTGGTCCTAGAGACTGAATTACAATTGCAGACATTTAAATTTCCCAGGATTAAACAGAAGACCTTGAAGACTAATATCAGTCTGCTGGCAGTCAAAATGGAAGCCAATGCAGGGGAGATGCTGACTCTCTTAAGACTCCTGAACTTCACGTGGGCAGCCATATCCACAAGGATGTGTGTATGTTGGGGGCATTTACCAGATCAGTGGCCTGTCTATTAAAAAGAAGAAGGGAGGAAAAACATCACAGAGTCAAGCTCACAAGTACATTCAGTGCAGAAATGTCAGTCTGGTCAATGGTATTTCTTAGAAGAATGACTGGGTGGACAGCTCAGATTTAGAACTATAAATTGATGCTTCAAGGGCAATATGTATGTCAGGTCATCTTGCAGGGAAATGGTCCTTGGGGTCTGGCCAAAGTTTGGGTTCAGTCAGGAATAGTTAACAATATTACATTCTTGGGGCTGATGCCCATATGTGTGACATCACTAGTATGGGCACTGCAATTAACCAGACAAAATATACTATTTTAGTGACTCTGTGAGGGTTCAGACACTTTGGAGGAGACTGATGTTTTTTTTTAAACAAGAATTATCTTTATTTAATTATCACTTATGACATAGGCAATCAAACATTTATATAAATGAAAACAAACCATATTGGTATAATTTTAGTTGCAAACATTATACATCACAAACTATTTTGACATAAATGTAGTTCCAAACATTACACATCACTTATAATTTATCCAGTCATCGTTAGTCAAACATTACACAGCTCATTCAAATCCGGCCTTCCTTTAAACCTTGTTCTTCCTCTGCATGTATTGTTCCCACAATTACTGTATTTTTCTATGTAATTTGCTCATGCCCTTTTCTAAAGATCCCAAATTCCAGTTGTTTTATCTCTGTTACTATATTGTATGTATTGTAATAAAGTTGGTTTAGACTTTGATTTCCATTTTCTAGCAATTGCTTTTTTGCCAGCCACCATAATTAGACTCAGCAGGACCTTACTATGTCTAGGCAATTCTGATTCTGTATCATAGCACAAAAAATAATTTCCTTAGTTACACCAATTTGCTCACCAAGTACCTCTGACAGAGCAGTCTGTAGGGTCTGCCAACTCATTACAGTCCCAGAACGTATGTTCCCAGTTACCTCTTACTTCCCTATCACACTTCCAACATTTGCCGTCTACCTGAAGAAAAATTCTTTGGAATCTGCTTGGGGTATAAAAATACCTATGCAGACACTTTCAAGCCAATCTCAAATCTTCCAGGCTTTGTTGCATATCTGGGAGAGATACATATATCTCCTATTGTTTCTTTGTGAATTGCTTATCCAATCTCTCTTCTCAATCCTTTCTAACCTCCTCTGATTGCTTCTAACAGTTATGCAATATTTTGCATGATCTAGTAATTATTCCTTTTTTAACAGCAGCTTCTGTTTTAGATTCTGCTAAAAACTCTGTCAATGCTGGTCTTTCGCTTAGGGACCCCTATTTCTTTCTCTTTGCCTATACTCCAATATCAATCCTTGATAGAGAAGGCAGTCTACATCCCGCAGTCCAAATAAATTCTTGTCCTCTTCCCATTCTAATATGCTTCCCATTCTAATTATTTGCTCCCAATACCTTTGTTCATTTACCATTTTTCTCCAATAAATTACAGCCCCCTCTTGTCTGTTATCTGTATCCCTAATTGCAGTCATCCCTATCTGAAGAATCTCCTTTCTCCAGTCCCATATTGGCTTAGTTCTTAGAATACGTTCTACTACTTTATGAATATAATATTCTGCATGTTTATTGCTATTTTCCTTAAGGATGTGCATCCAAAATCCAAGTCTCTCTTTGTTTCTTAAAATTCCCCCATTTCATCATCATCCCTTTCCGCTTTGTATTATGGGTTTCTGCTTGTGCTATGTATAGGAGTCTTAACTGCACAGCTCTGAAATACTCCTTCAAATTGGATAATCCCAAACTGTCTTTTTCAATTGGAAGAATCAGCTTATTCCACTTGACTCTTGCCATCTTACCCTCACAGATAAAATCCTTCATCTGTTTATTAATTGCTATACACAACTTATCCTCTGGTTGATAAAAACATGCCTGACCTGTGAATAAAAATAAAGGGACTAAAATAAAATTGTAGCTGCTTGTATCTTGTTATTCCTAGCCATATAAGCGAGCTTCCAATTTCTCTGTTTTGTATTATCTTTTGTTTAGTCTTTTCCCAGATATCCTTAGCTGTGATACCAGAATCCTTTTAATTCATACTCCTCATTTTATCAAGTCCCCATAAATATTGGTATTGCTAAACCAATCCATGTGTGAGTACACAATTTACAGCTATTACTTTTGTTTTGGCTTCATTAATTTTATATTTCCGAAAAGATTTGAAACTGCTGGTTTTACCTGGTATAAAATAATATCATCTACAAACAGAGTCAGCTGTTTTGACTAACATATCAGTTATATCCTTGAATTTCTGAGTCTCTTATTTTCTTTGCCAATGGTTCTAGATACAGTACAAATAACACAGGAAAAAGAGGACTCCCCTGCCTTGTTCCTCTGCTCAAACAAAAATTATCATTGAGGAACCCACCCACTTTAATTTTTGCTCTGATTTCTCATATATCCCAAATGACTTTATAATTTTATTAGGCAATGCAAATGCTTCCAGTGCCCTTCTCATAACCTCCAAGCTTACTCTGTCAAATGCTTTCTCTGCATCAAGACCCACCAGCAACAGTGGTATTTTCTTACATTCATCTTCCCTCTGGATCATCAATATTCTGTTAATGTTGTCAGATATTTCCCTACCCACCACAAAACCACATTTTTCCATGTCTATTAATTTTGTCATCACCTTTGCCATTCTTTTAGCCATTATAAACTTAAACACTTTATAATCATGGTTTAGGATTGAAATGAGTCTGTATGAAGATTTTGCTGATGGGTCTTTACCCTCTTTAGGTATTACATCCACCACCACTTTCTTCCAGGAAGTTGTTGCTTCTCCTCCTCTTAAAATAATGTTAAAAAAAACTTTCAGATTGTATCAGTTTTTTCCCTCCTGGCATCTACACTTCCACAGGAATACCATCTATTCCTGGGGACTTTCCTATTGATTGGCTACACATCACCATTTTTTTCTCATCTCCTCCTATCCTAACTATTTGTAACCAAGCCTAATTGGGTCTATATTAGATTCTCAAAAGCTGACAAAGTTGAATCTGACATTGTTGACACGAGAGCAGCAAAAGTGCAGAACATCGAACGGGTAAACGGAAATCCCTGTAAGGGGAGACTTCTGTTTACGTCAATGTAGTGTGGTCTTGGAGTTGGTATATTTAGTTAGCAGGGGTGTGGGGGCGCAGGGGGGGGGGCTTGGCTCCCTGCCTACACCCTTTAGGTTTTCTTTTTTTTTTGTTTTAGTTTATTTTTAGGAACATTCAAAGTTTTAACAGTTTGATCGCTAAAGATCAACCTTTAGTGATTAGAACTGTTAAACTTTCGATGTTTTAATATAGACCCATCTCATCTACTTCTAACTTTGTCATATTTAATTCTTCCATAAACATTTCTATTTGTACCTTTTCTTGATTTTCACATTTCTCTGTTTGTACAGACTTTCATAAAATTTCCATGACATTTCTAGTACCTCTACAAGATCTCTTGTTATTTTCCTAGGTATAGGCACCCTAAGCTTGGTGGAAACCCTTTCTACTTAGTGTTGCATGAGTCATTGCACTACAAGTGTTTGTGCTCTGTTATTAAAAACAGTTGCTTAACAGCAATCTTTCAAACTCATGCATATTATCGAGGTAATAATTCATTGCTGCTCTGTACTCTGTAATTCTTCTGTTTTTGTTCTGTGAGATTTCCCCAATTTTGCAATACTTTAACATTTGTCAGTCCCTCTAAATAATTATTGTTGCTTCTTAACTCTATCTCACTTACTTTTATTTCCACCCTATTTTTAATCTCCACTTTAATTTTATCCCACTCCCTAGCTATATTTTTAGGAGAAATTTATGTCTCATTCCTTAAATTCATCTCTTTTCAAGAGATAAGTAGGAAGTCGCCAATGCCTCATTTTTATTTCACTACCCTGCATTTTGATTTTAGTTATTATTGGCACATGATCTGAAATAGCTATTGGATATATATCAAAACTTTCAATTAAATGCACATGGTCCTGTTTAGCATAGCCCAGTTTTTGTATCTTGGGGAATAATGTGTAAATCCTCTCCAAACTCCTACTACTGAATTCATATTTCCATATAAAATATTTTCATAAATTTCTTCAAAAATCTACCATCCTTTGTTATCTTTTTCCTTCTACCCCCCCCCCCCCAGATATATCTTACCTGCTGCAAATCAAATTCCAGTCTCCATCTAATCAGCTCTGAGTCCTTTCTTATTTGCAGTGGTGATGGACAGGTTGACAGATGACATCAGACAGGAGGCCCCGTGGACTATGATGTTTGCAGATGACATTGTGATCTGTAGTGAGAGTAGGAATCAGGTTGAGGAGACTCTGGAGAGGTGGAGATATGCTCTAGAGAGCAGAGGAATGAAGATCAGCAGTACTAAGACAGAATATATGTGTGTAAATGAGAGGGAGGGTAGAGGAATAGTGAAGATGCAGGGAGTAGAGTTGGTAAAGGTGGACGAGTTTAAATACTTGGGATCAACAGTTCAGAGTAATGGTGAATGTGGAAGAGAGGTGAAGAAGAGAGTACAGGCAGGGTGGAATGGGTGGAGAAGAGTGTCAGGAGTGATTTGTGACAGACGGGTACCAGTAAGAGTAAGAGTAAAAGTAAAAGGGAAGGTCTACAAGAGGGTAGTGAGACCAGCTATGTTATATGGGTTGGAGACAGTGGCATTGACAAAAAGGCAGGAGTCAGAGCTGGATGTGGCAGAGTTAAAGATGGTAAGATTTGCACTTGGTGTGACTAGGATGGATAGGATTAGGAATCAGTATATTAGAGGGTCAGCTCATGTTGGACAGTTTGGAGACAAAGCAAGAGAGACGAGATTGCATTGGCTTGGACATGTGCTGAGGAGGGATGATGGGTATATTGGGAAAAAGATGCTAAGGATGGAGCTGCCAGGTAAGAGGAAAAGAGGAAGGCCTAAGATAAGGTTTATGGATGTGGTGAGAGAGGACATGCAGGCGGTTGGTGTGACAGAGCAAGATGCAGAGGATAGGAAGAAATGGAAAGAGATGATCCACTGTGGCGACCCCTAATGGGAAAAGCCAAAAGATGATGATGATGATCTATAAGTAATATTCTCTGCTGAAAAGTGATTATTTATCCCAGAGCTTTCTTAAGCTCCATTATAGCAGTTTTGGGTGGAATATAAACACATGCCACTGTAATCCTCATCCCTTACCAGTATCCCCTTAGCACTACATATCTACTATTATCTTTTTTATCCTTTTCTATCACTATTGGATCTCCTCTTGCGATTAATAGAAGTACTCCTATTTTTCTTTGTCCCAGGTGTTCTGCTGAATAACTATCCTAAAACCCTTTATTTATCAAATTCACACGGTCAGTTCTTTCCAAATGTGTCTATTGTAACACACCTATTTACACTCTTCATTTTTTAATACAATTCATTATTCTTTCTATTTCTATATATATGTGAGACCATTAACATTTAAAGAAAATATCAAAAGAGTCATTATGTTAAAAAGTTATTATCCCCACCTTTTATTTGTAACAGATTTTTGTTAAGTATCAAGTTCCAGCTTTTGTGTTACATGCATACACTAATGTTTGGCAGGTTGGCCTTTTATACAGTTGTTTCTTGTCATATCAATTTGAGCCCATGCCACATCTTACAAAACGTTTTTTTAATTGAAAACCCTCAAACAAACAAACAAAAAGAAGAAGAAAAAACAAATACACCCCAATACACCACAAAAAAACTATTAACTTAATATTAGAACACAAAACTATGTACATCTTCAAATATTGAAGTTTTACCTTCCTAATAGGAAGAATTCTCCCAAACTTACAGCCACATTCATAGACTTGGGTTAACATAAAAGGAAGGTTATCCATGCAAACGTGTATGATACAACAAGTGCTTCTACTATGTGCTGTCTGGTTTTGTCTTTTCTTTATTTCTCTCCCAGAATGAGAAAACACTTAAATGCTTTCAGAAAACATCATCTCCTGGCCATTGAAAGAAAGGCATTTAAAGAAAGAAGCATTCTTTTATTGCTCTTTACCAGATTGTTTCCACGGAAACATGCGAACCAGATACAGAGTTGGTTCAACAAATATTTATTTATTTATTTACTTATTTGCTAGAGAAGAGATTTATTATAGTCAATATTCTTTTTTTTATTTGCTTTCCTCTTAAAACTTGTTACTAGATAAAGCCAAGAGCTTAGATCCAGTCATGCCCCTAAGCATTTTTTTCTTGTATTATACTCTTTTGAACATACTTTTCATCTTTTTTTACATTGCAGTGCCTACATTTCGTAAAACTGAACAAGGAGAAAGAGAAAAGAAGAAAAAAGGGGCACCTTTTTACTTTAGTATCCCCATTACACTTGACAATAACTGAGAAAACTTTACTTTATAGCATACAGATATCACGCACTATACAAATATTACTGTTAAGATAAAAATGTTGTTTTGCTTACAGTTAACTCTTTCCTCATCTTCCTCTCTAAGTGTTCCTCCAAGCATTAATGACATGAAGGGCATATGCTTTAGAGTCCCCTACAAGTTTAACAAACTCAAAAAGTACAATATTTCCATCTTTTCTTGTTCTGTCATGCTTCACAAATATAATTAGTACTTTATAAGCCCACATTTATTTGTCAATTTCTGAGTTGCTTATTTTATTCCTGTTTTTCTCCACCTTCCAAATCTAATCTCTGTTTCCTTTCCAACATACTCTCAGTTTTTCTAGTCAACTCTTGTGCTTTTTTTCTATTTCTCAAGCATTTTCCATTTAAACACTGGAAAAGGTTTGACTGACACAGTGTCTCTGTGTTCTTTATTACCAGAAGAGCAAGAAGCAGACTCTCCGTATGTTTCACAGATCACTTAGCATGTTCTGCATCAAAAAACTGATTTTGTCCCTCCAGAAAAGAATATTCTGAAGATAGCTGGATATAGCAGTTTGAATCTCATGCCTGCTTCTTGACATTCCCTGATTAGTGGAAGACATTTACTCCCCTTCTGCCTGCTGTACAGTGAGTAATAATTTTCCACAAATACTTTACTGTCTCCTACTTTTAGTATTTTGTCTTTCTGCCAGAGTTTTGTCAAAATCAGCTCCTTCTGCTGGTTGAATTGCATCCTATTAAAGTTCATGGTTGCTTTATCATGACCAGGTATGGAGCATACACATGATGTGTCCTTTCAATTAACAACTCCTACTGTGGAATAACAGTTCAGTTGCTTATTTGTGCTTTCATAAAATTAATAAAGTTTGTTCTTTCCAGCTTCTTGGTACAGCAGAAAATTTCAGGTTTATACCTGTTGCTCAAGCTGCTGCAGAGAGCTTGAGCTACTGCCAGCTGTGATATTGAGAAAAGATAAGTGTTTATTCTCATTTTTTGTCTGCATTTTGATTTAATATCTCTGTAATCTGTACAACTGTCCTTATTCTTCTTCTTGTGTGTTATAGCTGTATATTCTCTTAGTATTGACCTCAGTTGTAGTGAAATCCTTTGTCTGGAGGCCTTGTCTGTTTTCTTAGTGGCAGTAAGTTTTCAGAACTAGTTTAATCTGGTCAAAGTATTCCTGCATCTGTATTGTTTGGTTTCTGTCCTGTGTTTTAAATCAGATATACCTGTTGCTCAGGCTGCTGCAGAGAGCTTGACCTACTGCCAGCTGTGATATTGAGAAAAGATAAGTGTTTATTCTCATTTTTGTCTGCATTTTGATTTAATATCTCTGTAATCTGTACAACTGTACTTATTCTTCTTCTTGTGTGTTATAGCTGTATATTCTCTTAGTGTTGACCTCAGTTGTGGTGAAATCCTTTGTCTGGAGGCCTTGTCTGTTTTCTTAGTGGCAGTAAATTTTCAGAACTAGTTTAATCCGGCCAAAGTATTCCTGCATCTGTATTGTTTGGTTTCTGTCCTGTGTTTTAAATCAGATATACCGGTTGCTCTGGCTGCTGCAGAGAGCTTGACCTACTGCAAGCTGTGATATTGAGAAAAGATAAGTGTTTATTCTCATTTTTGTCTGCATTTTGATTTAATATCTCTGTAATCTGTAAAACTGTACTTATTCTTCTTCTTGTGTGTTATAGCTGTATATTTTCTTAGTATTGACCTCAGTTGTAGTGAAATCCTTTGTTTGGAGGCCTCGTCTGTTTTCTTAGTGGCAGTAAGTTTTCAGAACTAGTTTAATCTGGCCAAAGTATTCCTGATCTGAATTGTTTGGTTTCTGTCCTGTGTTTTAAATCAGATATAACGGTTGCTCTGGCTGCTGCAGAGAGCTTGACCTACTGCAAGCTGTGATATTGAGAAAAGATAAGTGTTTATTCTCAATTTTTGTCTGCATTTTGATTTAATATCTCTGTAATCTGTACAACTGTCCTTATTCTTCTTCTTGTGTGTTATAGCTGTATATTTTCTTAGTATTGACCTCAGTTGTAGTGAAATCCTTTGTCTGGAGGCCTTGTCTGTTTTCTTAGTGGCAGTAAGTTTTCAGAACTAGTTTAATCTGGTTAAAGTATTCCTGCATCTGTATTGTTTGGTTTCTGTCCTGTGTTTTAAATCAGATATACCTGTTGCTCACGCTGCTGCAGAGAGCTTGACCTACTGCCAGCTGTGATATTGAGAAAAGATAAGTGTTTATTCTCATTTTTTGTCTGCATTTTGATTTAATATCTCTGTAATCTGTACAACTGTACTTATTCTTCTTCTTGTGTGTTATAGCTGTATATTCTCTTAGTGTTGACCTCAGTTGTAGTGAAATCCTTTGTCTGGAGGCCTTGTCTGTTTTGTTAGTGGCAGTAAGTTTTCAGAACTAGTTTAATCCGGCTAAAGTATTCCTGCATCTGTATTGTTTAGTTTCTGTCCTGTGTTTTAAATCAGATATACCGGTTGCTCTGGCTGCTGCAGAGAGCTTGACCTACTTCCAGCTGTGATATTAAGAAAAGATAAGTATTTATTCTCATTTTTAGTCAGGATTTTGGTTTAATGTCTCTGTGATCTGTACAACTGTACTTATCATTCTTGTGTGTTATAGCTGTATATTCTCTTAGTGTTGACCTCAGTTGTATTGAAACCCTTTGTCTGGAAGCCTTGTCTGTTTTCTTAGTGGCAGTAAATTTTCAGAACTAGTTTAATCCAGCCAAAGTATTCCTGCATCTGTATTGTTTGGTTTTTGTCCTGTGTTTTAAATCAGATATACCTGTTGCTCAGGCTGCTGCAGAGAGCTTGACCTACTGCCAGCTGTGATATTGAGAAAAGATAAGTGTTTATTCTCATTTTTTGTCTGCATTTTGATTTAATATCTCTGTAATCTGTACAACTGCACTTATTCTTCTTCTTGCTTGTCCCCACCCACCCTGCCTGTTCTTGTTTTTGTGTTAAAGTGTTGGTGGCTTTGGAATTGCCTGCCTGTCGTGTAAGTCTCTATTTGAACACTCCTCCTGGGTCCATCTCATTTGCTCTCTTAACTGAATACAGTGAGATTGTATTCTGAGTCTAGTGTTCATTATACATAATACAGAGAGAATATTTGAGAAGGCCAAAACACTTAGGTTCTTCCTTCATGTACTTTTACTGTATTTGTGTTTCCTCCTTCTTTAGTTTGCTTTTGCCTCTTCTTAAAAGTACTCAGTTTTATTTATTCTGCTGCACTTATTGCTGCTTGGTAGTAGCCTGATTAAATTGTAACTGTTATTCTAAGTCTTTTGGTTTAAGCACTTGGGGCTCGGGCATCATACCGGTTGTTTTATATTAAGAAGGTTTGTGGTCTGCACTGTTGTGGCAGGACAGGTAGCTTACATCCTTCTAAGCTGGGAATTGCTGATTGAAAACTCAGTGTTTGCTATTCTAAAAGTGTATTAGTTCTGGTTTAAGCACTTAGGTTTCAGGCCAGTTATTCTACATTAAGAAGGTTTGTGGTCTGCACTCTTGTGGGAGGAGAGGTTGGTTTCTGCCCTTTTGAGCTGGGAATTTCTGGTCACAGGCTTATTGTGCCTGCTTATTTGAACTGTTTCTTTCTGAAATTGGTGTGCCTTGTTGCTGTAGCATAGGACCAGATCCGTACCTGCTGAATCTAGCTTTGTTTGTATAACCTGAGCACTGATCCAGGCCATCTTTTTTGGAGAAGGTTCCCGTGCACCCTAGTAGTGGGAGTGTGCAGTTAGAACTTGTCTGATTGAAGACTGCTGGAACAGGGCTCAGTTTTGATTTATTTCTGGTTAATTGGGTTTGTTTATTTGTGTCTTTCAGCTTTTCCCGGTTAGGGGTCGCCACAGCGGAACTCCAGTCCACTAATGATTGCAGTAGATTTTTATGTACTGGCTTGCCAGGCCTAATGCACAATCTTCAATGAAGGAACACCCTTCATGCATGTCGCTACACAGAAGACGCTCTAACTGAGAATCAAATGGGCAACGTCTAACTGTGAAGCAACAACGCTACCACAGCACCACCACCGCAGTTTTTCTGGTTAATTGGGTAACTTGTTTAAATAAGATTGTTCATTTTCTATTGTTTTATATATATAGATATATAAAAAATTGCACTTTATTCATCTGCTTTTACTGTATTTGTGTTTCTTCCTACTTTATTACTAGGGGCATTGACTACAACTCTATACTGAGATATATAACAATAAGCATCTTTTTATGTGCATTTAAAGTGTTTTTTATTGTATCTGCTTTATTTTCTGAAAAAATATATATGTACTTGTTTCCCACCTTTCTAGGCTAGTATAGTCCAGTTTTCAGGTTAGTGCTGAATTCAGGGCTGTGTTACAGATCTCTGTGTTTGCCCATACCTTACTTGGATAGAAGGAGGTTTCTCTGTTCACCTATCAGAGAGGGGAGCTTTGAGCATCCTATCTGTCCCAGGAGGAGGAATTTCAGTTCAGAAGGTAGTAGTTTATTGGCCATTTTGGGCTAACTTCTATATCTTTCATTTACCTGCTATAAAAACTGCATTTGCCCAGTTTTGCATGCCGGGCAGCACCGGTTAGCTAGGGTATAACTATTCCCGGCTCCGGAAAGTCTCCTGTTCAATTTTTCCCTTAGAACTAGACAAACTTTCAACTTAAACACTCAAGCCATTAATTTCTCAGGCCGGCACTTGCTCAAAACTCATAGCAAGCACTTATAAACCCTAGCACTATAGAAGGACAAGGCTCTCTATTCGACCTTACCAGCCACTCAGTAAAACAGTTTACTGTACCTATCCAGGCATGTCCAAAGGGCAGTTTTAGGTGTACTCTCCAGTCCAACTGGTGAATCTGGGCATTTTGAGGCAATGTAACAACTGTCTCATGTACACAGACAACCCTCTCCTCCTACCACCAAACACTAATACATGCGAGAGATGCAATTATACAGCCAAACTGGAGGCTAAGCTCTCTCTCAACCCAAGACTGGATCAGACAGTCAAGAGGAGAAGGGAAATACTGGCATCACACCACTAGTCTCACATAGACCCATTAAACCAGCACTGATAAAAAAATGCACACATAAATACATGAAAACATACTCGGAGGCTCTAAATAAAAATCTACAAAAGCAACAGAGCCCTCCAAAGCAGACATCCAAGCAACCTCCACCCCCCCAACACAAACCATGAAACACATACTTCACAAAACCATTGTGCCACGCAATCACAGCCCTCAAGGCAAAATAACATACCCAACATACTAGTAATAGGTGATTCTATAGTCAGGCACACTGACATCCCACTCACTAGGCTGAATAAGGAGATTACTGTTAGCTGCTTGTCGGGTGCCAGGATCCACCACAAGCACTCAGGTCACTCCAGAACAAGTACAAATATGACTCTGTCATTGTCCATGTTGGTGTGAATGACCTAAGGCATACCTCCCTGGACTACATGAAAAGAGACGTGGAAGAGCTCTCTGATCACGTAGCCCAGGCTGGTATGACCCTGAGTAGCATCCTGCCCTCACCAAGAATGATACCACGGTATAAAGAAAATATTATCAATTTCAACCATTGGCTAAGTTTCTGGTGTCATTCAAAGGGGATCTAGTGTCTGTCTGCCTGGGATGACATGCTCGACAAGCCACGCTGCTTCCCTAGAGATGGCTTGCACCTGTCATCCTTAGGCTTTTGAATACTGACCAAGGCTCTTGCCGCCCCCATATTGCTTTTTTTAGGCAAGGCTCAAAACACAAACCCACTGCTGTAAATAGCACAAGTAACAAGAATCTGAGGGTAATACTACTCATGCCAGAAGTCTAAAACTCAAAATGCATGCACTCGAGGCACTCCTCAGTATGGAGAAAATCGATATATGTGCAGTAACAGAAACCTGGTTTAAGGCTACAGGGAGCACCCCAGCACTACCAGGCTACAACTCATACCATAAATTTCGGCCACAGATCCCAGACCAAAATACAAAAGGTGAGGGAGTATCCATATTCATCAAAGATACCCACACCTCCAGGTTATTGGCACAGCACAATGTTTCAGAGATTATCCACGTGCAGCTAGCAATGGGCAAAACTGCAATTCAAATTGTAACTTGCTACAGATCACCCACCCTGTCCCAGGACCCCCGTTCCGCATTTCTGGAAACACTGGGTAACATAAAGGTCCTTCCAAACACCCTAATATTGGGTGATTTCAACTGCCCAAACATTAACTAGGAGAACTACTCAAGTACTAACTCTCTTGCCCAACATTTCCTAGACTTTATAAACTCAAATGCCCTGGAACAACTTGTCAACACTCCCACCAGAGGTGACAGCATATTGGACCTGGTCATCACCAACATGGGTGAGTGGTGTTCCACACCAGAGGTCAACCCCTCACTGGTTAGATCTGACCATAAACAAATCACTTTGGATATCGACATTCTGAGCCCCCCCCCCCCCCCCCGGACAAGGAAATCACCTTGAAAAACTTTTCAAAAGCAAACTTCACGTTACTTAAGACAGAGGTGGAAAGTTTCAAAGCCCCCATGCTAAAGGATAATGCTGTCCAAGCTGCAAAATCCTTTACTAATGCATTCTACGGGCACTTACAAGAATGCATGGATCATGCTATCCCAAGCAAAACCAAGACTCACTCCTCCAAGAAAAGGAAACCAGTCTGGTAGACCCCTGCCATAAACAAGCTATACAATAGAAGGAGGAAACTAGTACATAAAAGAGTAAAATCCCAAGAAGGGAAGACATCCCTGATCAGTAATAGCAAGAAACTATGATCCCTCATAAAATCATCTAAGGCGAGCTTTGAAAGAAAACTTGCAAAGGACTCCAAAGATAACCACAAGGCATTCTTTAGCTATGCCAAGAATCTAAGTGGCAATGCTCAGATCTGCTCGGAGTTAGTGCATATTGCCAACATCCTGGCAGACAGGTTCAGTGCAAACATCACCCTCCTCTCATCCCCAAAAGGGCCCATAACCATACCAGAAGAATGTAGAGCCCCTGAAATCACAGACACTCAGGTTAAAATAGCCCTCTCCAAAGCCAAAAATGCAGCATCAATGGGACTGGACGGTGTCCCAGGCTGCATCCTACATGAGCTCAAAGCTGAATTAACCCCTCACCTAAACACACTGTTCAAACTCAGCCTCTCCACAGGCTACGTACCCATAGAGTGGTGCACAACATCAGTTATTCTGGTCCAGAAAGGTGGAGACACAACAGACCCCGGGAACTATCACCCTATAAGCCTGACTAGCTTGGTCTGCAAGGCTATGGAGTGCATCATCATGGAACTCATTAACAGAGACATTGGGAACCTCCAAACACTGAACCCTACCCAGTTTGGCTTTGTTAAGGGCAGATCATGCCTCCTAAACCTGGTGGACTTCTTTGAGACAGTTTCCAAGGCTATAGATGAGGGAAAGGTGGTACACACAGCCTACCTAGACCTCGCAAAGGCCTTCAACATCATTCCCCATTCTGGTATTATAGACAAGCTCACCAGCCTGAACATAAACCCCTATGTCACAAGATGGGTTGCCAATTGGCTCATGGACAGAACCCACATGGTGAGAGTTGCGAGAGCTAGGTCTGACTCTAAATCGGTTACAAGTGGCGTTCCCCAGGGCTCAGTCCTAGGACCCCTCCTGTTCGGCATATACTTCTCAGAGGTACAGACAAGCACAGGAGGACTATGGCTGACCAAGTTCGCAGACGATTGCAAACTAGGGGCTATAATTGACTCACTGGCTGACACAGACATCCTCCAAAAGGGTCTCACTGAGACGGATAGCTAGTGTCAAAATCATGGCCTCAAGCTAAATGCCAAAAAGTGCATAGTTATTCCCTTTGGAAACAACAAAATTCCCACAAACTACCACATAGGTGGTAGTCCCCTAAATACTGAAAATGTAATAAGGGATCTGGGGATCCAAGTAGATAGTAATCTCTCCTTTGATAATCACATTGCCAAAGTGGTTAGAAAATCCTTCTATGTGGCCCACCTAATCACAAAAGGGTTTGCATCCACATCAAAAGAGGTGATTGTATCCCTCTACTCATTACTCATCAGACCCATCATAGAGTACAATGCCCCATTTGGGATGTACCTTACAAGACACCTGCAACAGCTGGAAAGTCCACAGAAGTACCTCACCAAAAGCATCACTGGCCTCAAACAGATGCCCTATGCAGCTCAACTGAAGAAACTCCAGCTGTACTCGGTTGCATACCGCCTGCTCAGAGGTGATCTCTGCCTGACATATAAGGCCATGCCCAACCCAGAATTGATGGACATGCTCCATCTAAAGAAAACCTTATCCCCTCGAGCCACACGCTTTAGGGATCTAAACCTCACCACAACAATAAATAGGATGTGCTGGAGGGATAGATTCCTGTCCCAGAGACTTCCCATGTTTTGGAACAAGATTCCAATCTACATTAGGCAGAGCTTCTCACTAGCACTCTTCAAGAGAAACCTTGATGAGTGGATGGGAAACAGAAAGTTTATCCAGGGGATCACTTCAGTGGCTCTGCTGGACAGAGGCACAGGGAACTAATCTAATGGGGCGGCGAAAGCCAACACATTCTGGCTAGGCTTATAAATGCCTTCGGGCAGATAGCCTAGTACCTACCTATGAACCTATGAACCTATGCTCTGTCCTCTAATTCTATTATTTTTTGAAACATCTCTTCTTGAGCAGTTTCATATTCAGCTAGCGTTTTCTTCAGTTCATCCTCAAATATTTGGAGTTTTATCACCTCATCTGAATATATGTTTAAAACTTCTTTCATGTTATCCAGCCTTATGTTATTTCAGTTGATCTACTCATCAGTGTTTCATTTATTTTAATCAGCTCTGAGTACATTTGACTTATTTTTTCCTCTAGTTTACTGGAAGTCATGTCTTCCACCAAAGCTGGAGCTTGCACTACTTTTTGCTGAACAGCTGCAGAATTCTTCCCAATCACTGTTTTTTCCTCACCTTTTGTGGTTGATTTTCTTTCAGGTTCACTAAATTTCTTTTTTGCTGGCATCCAGGCAGTGCATTTACTAGCCATTTACTGAAATGTACTCCCAAAATGAGTTCATTGGCTCTTTTTTCTGACTTTCTGTTTTCATACTGGTAGAGCTGAAATTAAGCTGTTACTTAAATATGCCACCATCTTATAAGACCTGAAGAAGACTGATGTTGTACAGTTTGAATATGGACAGGAATTTTCCTTCCTAATATTGGCCAAGGACTATCAATGGCATTATCATAACTGCAGTGTTAAAATTTCATGGAATTGCCCTAGCAGCAGGATCATCACTCCAAACACAAGTGCCACATGATCTATGGTTGATTGGTGGTATCAGGCAACCCAAATAGAGAATCCTGGATCCCTAGTACAGAGAACAGCCGATGAGTCCTTCCCAGCTTTCAATAAGTGGCTTCATTCTGAGGAGCAACCATGTCCTTGCAGGTACTGAAGAAGTACTTGATGGATGGGTGACAAATGAGAGCTTCTGTTAGAACCACAGGAGTGCAGGTAGCAGCTTTAAGTTTTGTAAGCCGGGCATGAGGTTGCATTTACTTAATGTAGTGCTGGGTAGTAAGCATGATGTTGAAAGACTGGAACAGGATTAGGACCCCAAAGGTGGATCAGGAGCATCTATTGAGGAGGAAGTTATTTTCCATGCTCATAGAAGGGATGCATAGGTCAGCCTCATGTATGATATCTAGGCATTTTGTGTAACAGTAATCACATTCGTGTAATATTGGATATTTAGAATCAGCAAGCTCTTGAGCAGCTAAAGGGCTAGAAAAAGTCAAGTACTGAGGAAGAGGGATAAATGTGGTTAGCAACATACAGTTATGTAGTCAAATGACTCTAAGGTTGCTCAGATGGGTTAAGGACAGCAGGTA
This sequence comes from Protopterus annectens, assembly GCF_019279795.1. Taxonomy (NCBI): domain Eukaryota; kingdom Metazoa; phylum Chordata; order Ceratodontiformes; family Protopteridae; genus Protopterus; species Protopterus annectens. The sequence continues at coordinate 1,366,238,970 of NC_056735.1, read as the reverse complement.
TTCTGACAAAAAGGTGACAAAAACGTGTATGCTAAGTCAATTGGGTAAATATTTTATTATACATGGGAAGGAGTAAGGGTCTTTGGCAGTTTTTGTCAGTAAGTCAGCTAACTCCACTACAACAGTTTGTTTTGACAGGCTGGTGAAAAAGGCATTGAGGCAAATAAGGATTAATTTGACACACACTGGTATACATGCCTTTAGAATTGGCATGGTTTCAGATTTAATAAGGCATGGGCCCATTGTAGATCAAGATGTTGCTTTCACTTATACTAAATAAAAAAAAAACAGGTATAGATAATACTATGTATATAGGATACTTTGTAAGGATAGTATACACAGCCAAAAAAGGGAGAAAGGGAAGAAATCAAAGTTGAGCAGGAAGAGAAGCTGGTTGCCAGAGTCTACTGTCAAATAAATTTTTCCTCTTTTTGCAGGTCTAAAGGCAGTCTGATTAGCTGGTTATTCATTACTGTAATAAGCAGAAATGAGGACCCTGTCATTACCATTAGAGAAGTAGCTGAGTGTGGGTATAAACAACTGGCTTCTTTATCAGAAGGGACAACATGACCTGAGATGTCAACAACTGAGACTTGTCTTGAACTAGATGGCAGATGAGCTGGGACAACCATGAATTTTGATAATGCATGTGGGGAGGCAGTCACACTGGTTTATGCTTAAAGCAAAGCTTGTATAGGACTATGTTTAAGTACATTGCAATGGTACAAAATCAGTTTTCTGCAACTTCAGTAATTTGGTCTGTGAGTGTTTGCAGGTAAGTATGTAGATATAGGACAACATGAGTCATGGATAGGGCTAGGAGTTTTGTAAATTCTGCAATGTGGAAACAGACATCACTGAAGCAACAAGATTTGGAAGGTAATGATATAAGGTGCAGCTTGATAGAAAAAATAAATAAATAAGCAGAAATAACACCAGTTTCTTGAAAATAGAGCAAAAGGAAATGGTTCTGGATTAGAGGAATAGGCTGCAGTTCATTGAAAGATCAAATTGTGGACTGATGGGAATAGAGGTTGCATACCTCCACTACACCACTCTTAAGGCTAGTACAAGGAATAATATATCATCAACCCCCTTTTTCCCATTTTCTGCATGGGGTCTGGTTGCCATGTCAACTATCACCAACTCTTTAATGCCACATTCATGCCTGTCTGTCTAAGCTCTTCTCTAACACAATCCATCCAACTCTTTGCTGGATGCCCTCATTTTCTCTTGCCTTCTTCCTGTCTGTCCCAAATATTCTTCATCAGATTGCCTTCTGCTTTTCTGCATGTGTTTGAACCACCTTAATCTGTTTTCTTTGACTTTTTCTGCAATTGGAGCTACTTTGGCATCTCTTATGTCCTCATTTATTTGTCCCACAGTGTGCATCCTATCTCATTTTCAATCACTTCATCTCCATCAGCTCTAGCTTCCTCAGCTGCTCTGCCTTTACTGCCTAGGTTTCTGTACAATACAGTAGTACTGTTTGCACTGCCCCTTTGTACACCTTCCGTTTCAGCTTCTTTGGCATTGTTCTGTCATACACTGTACCTGACACTCTGTGCCATTTGGCTTCAGCCCCTCTGAATCTAATTTTGGCCTGGACTTCCCTTCTCCTTAACCAATCCTCAGAGGTACTTGAATTTGTGAACCTGTTCCATTATTTTCTCTTCTATCTCAGTTCTCAGCTTTTTCTGAACTCCACCATTTCCTGTCATTACAACTGTCTTATCAGTGCTCAGTTTCATCCTATGTGCCTTCAGTTTTGCATTTTATTTTCCTGTCCTTTGCTAAAGTTTTTGCTTAGAGTTTGCCTGTAATACTGCATCATCTGCATACAGCAGTTTTGTTGATCTGTTCCCTCTGACCTGATTGCTAATGTAGTCCATCACCAGTATGAACAGTAGTTGGCTCAGAGCTGAACCCTAGTGCACACCCACTCCCTCTGGGATCCCTTCTGCGAGCCTGAACAATGTTCATACTTGAGTCATTGGGTCCTTGTACATAGCCTGCACTAATTCTACCAATGTTTTTGGACTTCGAACCACTGCAAAACTGCTGAAATCAGCTTTGTTGGGATCTTGTCATATGCTTTCTCCAAGTCTAGGAGTACCCACTTGGGCTCTTTTCTCATCTCTAGCTTCTTCACTGGGTCATTTGTTCTGCATCCTGATCTAAATCTGAACTGCTCATCTCCCATCTTACTTTCTACTAGTCTACGTATTTGTCTATGAATCACCCTTTACAGAACTTTCATGCATTATGACAGGAGTTTGATATCTCTGTACTGCCCACAGTTGTAAATGTCCCATTTGTTCTTCCTGGCACTAGTATACTTATTTTCATGTCATCTGGGATACACCTTTTTTTTTACACTGCTATGAGTACCTTAAGGAGTGACTTCTCGGGTCTATATCATATCCTCTAAGAGGCTTTCCATCGAACGCCTCTTCATCGACACGTAATCAGCGAAGTCACTAAACCAGGAATGTTCATATCAGCAATTTCTTTCCCTGGGAAAGAAATCGCCTGGCCATCACTGCTAGTTTGCCATTTTCTCCACTGTAGTGCGATCTCGGAGTTGGTATATTTAGTTAGGGGGTGTGGGGGGAGAAGTTTGAAGTGGTGTGTATGTGTTTTGAGGGTAAGCGATTTCTTTCCCATGTTAAGAAATTGATGTTGTGAACACTCGCGGTTTAGTGACTTCGCTGATTACGGGTTGATGAAGAGGCGTTCAATGGAATGCCTCTTCGAGTATTTAATATAGACCCAATTTCTCCTCTATTTCACCCAGCATCTTTATCTTATCTGCTGTGACCTCATCTGAACATGCATTTTTCCATGACTTCATTTTCCTTAATGCTGTTCTGATTTTTTCTATGTTGGGTTCTTCCTCTTCTCCCATCATAGGCTGTTTCTGGGGTAAAACAGCTTCTGTGGGGCTGATGGAAGTACTCCTTCCAACTGCCTTTGATGTCCCGTGGACTGTTGAGCAAGTTGTTGCAGGCATCTTTTAAGAAGAGTGTCTTACTATCTTCTTTATCTTTCTGTCTTTGCCTTGCAACCTGATATAGTTTCTTTGTGCCATTTACTGAGTTTACTGACTAACTTTCTAGAAGCTTCAAGACTCCCTCTGATGCTTTGTTCTTAGCTGTTGTAACTGCTCTCTTAGCCTCTTTGTTAGCCAAACAGTATTCCTTCCTAGCCTGATCTGTCTTTTCTGTCTCCCACTATTTCCTTCACTCTTCCTTCCTTTGATGACTTTCTGGACTTTTGCATCCCACCACAAGCTTTCCTTATGTACCTTATTTCCATACCTGGCCCAGCCACATATCTGTTCTGTAGTCCTCACACATGCTGTTTTGAGGTGCTACAATTCTTCTTCTTCACCTCCACCTATTTCTTCCTCTTCTTGAGGTGCTAGAATCATGATTAATTCCTTGAATTGTTGTGCTTTCTTTTCAGTCAACTTCCAGGACTTCAGCCTTGTCTCTGTTGACCTTAGAGCCTTCTCTAACCATTGTTTGCAGCTAATTGTGGCAACCAGTAGTTTAAGCTGTAGGCTGACTGTTTCACTGGGGATGACTTTGCAATTGCTGATTCTACCCCAATTCCCTGAAGTTGACCCGAGTTGCATGTTGGACACTCTTTTATGTGATCTTGTAACTGTTTGTCCTTCTGAACCATGTTTGGTTACTATTAAGTCATTTCCCAGACACAAGTCTAGAATAGTCTCTCTTTGTTTATTTCCTGTTGCCCCACCTATCCATGTGGACCCAGGCAGTCCTCATATCCTGTTCCGTCTGTCCCAATATGTACATTCAAGGCAGCCATTATTAACACTAATTCATGTTGTCCTACATTATCTATTAAGTCTTCCAACTTCTTTCTGAATGTCACAACCCTGCTGTGGGGCAGAGATTATGAATACTGCCCTATCATTAGGCTGCAGTATGATTGCCATAAGTCTGTCACTAATTCTTAGTTCATGTTTGGCAGGTTGATTGGTTTTACAAGCAGCTTTTGTTCAACAGAGCTATCCCAGCTAACCCAAGCACTAGACACCAGTCGGCCAATAGCTTATTGACCCAGATCTGCTGGACTTTACACACCCCTCCCACTGTTAATATGGGTCCCTGTTATAGGTGAGGTCCTCAACCCATTTATCACTGGCAAATACCCATGCCCATTTGGCAGCATTAATCAACACAACCAAATCACCTATAGACATATTTCTACACCACTGAATGGATAGTCCCTGCTATGGCATGTAGTCTATGATCCATGTTTTCCTATCATGCAGGTACTGCACACCACAGTAAATGCCCAAAGTGGCTGATTTTGTACAATGCTTCCCCCTATAGGGCACCATGTAGAGTCTGTGTAGTTGGCCACAGCTCCATTCTCTGGTGAGTTTGAGTCTGATATGGAAACAATCAGCATATTTTTTGGAGGTGGAAGGAAGGAACTACATAGAGACATAGGGAGAACATGCAAACTCCAAACAGGCACTGGCCAGAGGTCAGGATCAAATCTTGTACCTTGTGCATGAAAGGCAAAGACCTTAACCATTGTGCCAACTGGTTTCTTTATAATATATATGAGATGCTACAAGTCCTTAATTATGGTGTAGTTTAGGATGGAGCTTCTGGCCTAGTTAGTGTCTAAACTGGAAATCAAGTTACCAAATTGAAGGTACTATGGATGTTTGCTACAGGGTGATGGGACATCCCACTGGGAAGCATGAATTTTAGAGCTAGCTAAATGTGTCAACATATGTTGAACTTTTTAATTTGCAGGATTTATTATAACTGACAAAGACCTAAATTAATAGAGGATAACAAGATGAAGTGGATAGTCAGAACAATAGCCGGATCTTATCCAAATGGAGCCAAAGGCGGGTAATGAATCAAACCCCCCCCCCCACCCGCAGCCATTCTAGTATCCCATTACTTGGCCATCTCTCCTGAGTTACCATAAACACTGTTCAGACCTGTCAGTGTACATATTATTTTCTTCTTTACTTCTACAATGATTGCAGATATTTGGGTTTGATTTAACTTTTCTTTCAAATTGTATAGCAAAAACCCTGACAGTCGCTAGATAAAACAATACAGACTCACAATGAAAACAGACTTTGCATGAGCAACAGTAAACATCTCTCCCCTTGAAATTCACATTCAATGAAACTGAACTGAAACCCACTTTCACAGAAATTGTATTGGTCAGTGGCGGATTAAGAGTATCTTTGAGCTGTTTTCAAACCATGAGCATCCTGTACACATTTTTAGGACCATGCGTAAATGCACGTGTTCTTTAATTCACCTTTCTGATTTTATTAAGTTATATTCCTTGTTTAATACAGCACCATTTGTTAGAGTATGTTTTAAGTTTGTCAGTTTTAACATTTTTCCATTAAACAATGAAACTAAACTTTCCATTTCACAACATTTCATCCATAAAAGGCCACTCAAACTGCTGTCATTATAATCCACTAATATCAGTCAATATGCACAACCTTTGCAGAAAAAAAAGTCATATGAATAATTCCACATTAAACAGAACTATAACTAATGAAGAGAACATTGTTGACAAACAACATTTCAGTGCTTCACACACAAATTCAATGCCTGCTGCCCTCAAAGAATAAATTGCATATGTTACACTAAAAAGAAAAATGTATGTGTGTCAGGAATCAACCTACCTGGTGTGGGAAAAGAACCTAAAGCCTTCTGTACCAAAAGCAAATATGCTACCTTTTGTACCACTGACACTAAACAACACAACTGTGAAACTCTATGACTGACATTGGCGGACTGTAATCCTCAGTAATTTACAAAAACAAAGAAAATAAGTAAAATTAAAGGAGACCTAGCCACTGGTCTGGAGACTTAAGGCATCCATTACCACACGCACGCATACACACACACACACACACACACACACACACACACACACACACACACACACACACACACACACACACACACACACACACACACACACACACACACACACACACACACACACACACACACACACACACACACACACACACACACACACACACACACACACACACACACACACACACACACACACACACGCACACACACATTCACCCTGTGCTAAGAGGTATGGGGCATCTCTAAATCCATTACCACACACACACATACACACACACACACACACACACACACACACACACACACACACACACACACACAGACACATCTACTTTGTGCTGAGAGGTAATGGGCTTCTCTAAATCCATTACCACACACTCATCCACCTTTTGTTGAATGGTATGGAGGTGGTCTAAATCCATTACTGCACACACACACGCACACACACACACACACACACACACACACACACACACACACACACACACACGCGCACGCACACACACTGTGCTAAGAGGTATGGGGCTGCTCTAAATCTGTTACCACACACACACACACACACACACACACACACACACACACACACGCGCACACACACACACACACACACACACACACACACACACACACACACACACACACACACACACACACACACACACACACACACACCTATCTTGTGCTGAGAGATATGGGGCTTGTCTGAATCCATTACCACATACACACATCTACCTTGTGCTAAGAGGTGTGGGGCTGCTCTAAATCCATTGCCACATGCATGCATCTACTGTGTGCTAAGATATATGTGGCTGCTCTAAATCCATTACTGCATGCACACACCTGCCTTGTGTTGAAAGGTATGGGGCTTGGCTGCTGATCCAAATCTGTTACAATGAGGTTTTCTAATACGGCAGGTTTCTGGGACTTGCTGTGCTATATAGTGACAGAAGTTGAACATTCGTTTGATTCAAATCTCCCATGGTTTTCTAATGGGGCAGGCTTGGCATGCTGTGTCTTCCACAAGGTCCTAATGCTGGTGCTGTGTGATGACAGAAGTTGGCGTGCAGTGTGTCCTGCAAAATCGTAATGCTGGTGCTGTGTGGTGAAGGAGGTTAGCATGCTGTGGTCTACTGACAGGCCCTAATACTGACAGTGAGTCAGGTTTTACTTTTTTATTTACAGGAGATTTCCGGGCATCCCTGTCAACTGCCTGCATCTCCTAGTGCTGGATCTGTCTCTGGTCAGATCTACAAAAGGAAAATGCAGCTGAGCAAGCAAGACCAAATCCAATAGTACATGTTGTATCTCTGAGGTCAAGACCAGAGGATTACAATGTGCTGTTCTCTGGACAGAGAAGAACAGCAGTATCTCAACCTGGAACTGCTCCAGAGACTGAGGTATAGCCTGTGAGAATCTTATAAAAAGCATAAACACAAGGACCAAGAGGTGTGATGCAAAGCTCGAGACAGCAGTCCCTTAAGTGAGTATGTCTTTATTAAGAGTGAGGTGGGTGTCTTGTGCTTTGGCATATACTGTTAACAGCTGAAGCTGTGACTAAACATTGGTTAAAACCTTGGGATGCAGAACTGTTAATGGCAGCCAGGTATGAACGGAAGAGATAAATGCATGCAGTTCTTCTGTAGAAAGGGTTTGTTGAGTAGACTTATTCTGTCATTTACATGATTTTGTATCATCAAGGTGTGGGGGTTAAGGACTACTGTTACATAATCTAGGAAGCATTACTAATGCGTAAATGTTGCACGACTGTATAACTCTACAGCAAGAAAATCTATTAAGCAGTGATATTTAAATATGTTTTTGGTGGAGTGTGAAAGACAGAGACAGAAACAGAAGAAGCAGAAAATGTGCACCCATTCTCTTATATGTAGGAGACGTGTGGGAGGGGGATTTCAGGAACCATAAACTACTTTACAAGTTTGTTTTACATGGAGGTGTAATTTCAAGATCATCACATTCCACATTCATGCAAATTAAATCCTGTTAAAACAAGGACTGGAGCTTGACATGGAACTGCAAAAATACTACAGCTACAATTCGATTATTAAGAACTGCACAAAATAAATGTACTTAAATACTTAAGTCATAAATGTTGAGAAAGTGCAAAGAAAAACAGACTGTTCTGCAATATTAGTATAAGGCGTATTTATGCTAAACAGCAGAAATAAAATGAAATACAGTCAGTAAAACAAGGATTCAGTTTTTAATCTGTGGTGGATTTCTGACAGTCATGCCAAAGACATGTAGGTATGTTTGTTCACACAAGACTTTCTCCTTTGGGAAACAGAGAAGGAAATGCCAAAATAGATGGCGAGACAGAGACAGAAACAGTGAGGAACTGAATAATTTTGAGTGACAGGACTGCAGCTGAGAGCTATGCACAGCTCTGTATCTTCACCATAAATGACATGTGATAAGGCACTTTTTTTGTGGTGTGGCAGTTTTCTGCTTTACTACCTGCATAAGTTAGAATTGACAGGATGTCACACACAAAATGCCGCCTGACTAAAATGAATGAGAAGGAATATTTTATAATACTAAAACAGTAAGTTTAATTTTAAGTTTGCAACATTGTTGCTGAGGTTAACAACAGAAAAATGAAAATATAAAAACAGAGTTTGCTCTAAGTATAGCACTTTTTGGAGCTGCTGATTTCGATACTTTTATTTACCACTCATTAACTAGATTTAATCAATCAAGGCCTACGATATACTGCTTTCTGTTTTCAGAGGTGCTTTGTGGGTGGAAAGGATGTTAAGTGATTTGTATAGTCACATTGCATATGCAGTGATAACTCTTTTACTGTTATGTTTAAGGCTAAAGTAACAAATTTAAATGTACTTGATGTGTTTAAAATAACAGATAATTATTCTAGTAAAACACAGGAAGACCAGATGAATGGAAGAATCTGTCAGAATGTCTTCTTTCTGTTTTACAAAGATATTAAGCTTACAGCACAGAAATCCAGATAACTTTAGGTGCTTGGCAGAAGCCATGAAAGAAAGTGGGCAGAACTGGAAGGCACACGGTAAAATAGCAAAAAGGAGCCATGACAGTATTACCAGATAGATCTCAAAGCGAAAGAAAGAAATAAGATCATTGTAGTGCATGAAGACCTGTGATTACTTTCTAAAATTGGAAGAAAGATAAACCTGTTACACTCTACTGTCGCTCGAGACCCGATCATAACAACTCTTGTTGCACATACCCCTAAGTGCTGTGACAGTTAGGTGTAAGGGAAGTGACATTTCTTTGGTCCCTGAATATGCTTCCTCCTATGTCCACTGACGTTTACAGATATTAGACTGTAAGTAACTCATATAAATTAGGGCAAACCATCCCTGACTTTTCCTTACTTGCTATCTATGCGACAGCACTCACTAAGTGCTTTACTAGCTTTCAAAGCCAGTAAAACGTGGAGTTTTGTTTTCTTTTATAGCTGAAAATAAATGGTGTAGATAGGACTCCAAGCACTACAAAGAGTTATAATCGAGTCTTACTGATCATAACCTATTATGGTGTGTTGTCACCGTGGATGTCAAGATTCGCCTCTCTAGGCGAACTTCTTAGCACACATGTCTTGAACACATAATAATGTGCTTACAATCGGAGACCTGATCATAACCCTCTGTGTGGTTAACAAAGGAATTGGAAGGGAAAATGGGATAAAAATCATCCTTTAGTAAACAGAAATATGTATGCAAATGAAAGGACTCATGAATTAAAACTAAAAAGTACAAATGAAGAAAAAGTATAGTCAAAGTCAAAGTAAACTTTATTGTCCTTTAGATCTACACACGTGTAGCCTAAATGAAATTTCATGCATCAGCTCAGTTCTTGAGATTACAAAGGAAAGTGAAACTATTAACAAATACAGTACTACTCCCAATACATGCAAGAAAGAGCAGACATGTACCAACACTCATATATGAAAAGAATACCCTCCCATGAGTTACATTAACTACCCTATTTAAAGTAATACAAAACACACTACAGATTGAAATAAGTTATTTGTCTAATATTGCACCTGAGTGAGTTAAATAATACTATGTATATAATAAATAAATAAATATTGCACTTACATGGAATATATGTAAGTATATATTGCACAAATAAATAAAAAATGGACTTATTATGTGCCCAGACCCCTGGGACTATTGCCCAAGTTCAGAAGTCTGATCACTGTAGGGTAGAAACTGTTATTGAATCTTCTAGTCCTACAGCAGATGCTGCAATATCTCCTGCCCGATACCAGATGCTTAAACAGTCCATGCACAGGTTGTGTGTTGTCCTGTATTATTTTGGTGGCATTTTTGGATGCTTCTTGCAGAATAAAGATGTTGTATCGATGGAAGACTGGAACCTGTTACCTTCTCTGCAACCCTCACCACTCTTTGTAGCATCTTCTTTTCTTTAACTGTGCAGCTTCCAAACCACACTATGAAGTTGCAGGTGAGGATGCTCTCTATTGCACTTCTATAGAAGGTGGACAGAATATGAGGAGAAAGCTTAGTTTTTTTCAGCCTTTTTAAAAAGTGGAGGCATTGATGCACTTTTTTGACCAGTTGGCTGGTGTTTCTCGACCACAAGAGATCCTCTGATATGTGCACACCCAGGGATTTTGTACTCTTAACCCTCTCCACACTCTCACTATTGATCCTGGGCACTGGATGGTTTGTTTTCATTTTCCTGAAGTCGATAATAATTTTTTTGGTCTTGCTTACATTCAGGTCAAGGTTGTTCCCCTTGCACCAACTGATCAAAGATGCCACCTCCTTTCTGTATGCTCTTTCATCCTCCTTTGTGATGAGCCCCATGACAGTGGTGTCATCAGCAAACTTGATGATATGGTTGGACTTGTGCTTAACATACCAGTCATGGATCAGGATGGTGAATAATTGTGGGCTGAGAACATATCCCTGTATAGCCCCAGTGTTAACTGTGAGGCACTTTGATGTGTTCTTACCTGAACACCCTCCGTGGTCTCTCAATCAGGAAGTCCAGGATCCAGTTACAGAGATGTTTACTGATTCCTAAATGTGCCAGTTTTTCTATCAGCTGCATAGTAGAAGTAATTTAGAATTCTTTGCTAAATTGAGAAGGAAGGTTGGATATTCATCAGATAAACTAATACAAAGAAAAAAAAAACATGAATCAGGACATCCACTTTGTCTACTTGGATCTACTTGAGTTAATCAAGATACAATCAAACACCCTGATTTTGGATGACTTTAGTTACCTGTTCATAGCCTGGGTAAATTATATGTGATCTAACTCACTTAACCAAAGGCTTCTGGACTTTGTTAACTCCATTGCCCTGGATCAGCTGGTTGACACACCCACAAGGGGCTCAAACATTCTGGACCTGGTGCTCATCAACATAGGGGATAGACTGCTGCACTATCCCCAGTATGTGGCCATCCCTGGTGAGATCTGACCACAAATCAGCCTTGCTGTAAGTAACTATAACACAAGACCCCCCTTACTACAACTAGACTAAAAAAACTCTCCAAGAACAATTGCAACCTCTTACGTGATGGCATAAATAGCTTCATAGCCCCTTCCCCCACTGATGGAACAGACACCTATGCTGAGTTATACACCAATGCATTATACAAGCACCTGTACAATTGTACTGACTCTGCTGTACCCAATAGAACCAAAGCAAGATCTTCAAGGAAAAACAAACCTGCCTGGTGGACAATTGCATTAATAAGCTATACAATAGGAGCAAGAAACTGCTGTCTAAGAGTAGGAAGGAATGGTCTCAAAACTGGAAACACTCCCTCCTCAACTTAAACAAGCAAATAAGACTCCTAGTGCAGTCCTCCAAACCTAACTATAAACTAAAATTAGCTTCTCTAACTAAGGACAACCACAAGGCGTTCTTTAGTTACATCCGTAACCTCAAAGGTAAGGCTCAGATTTGCACTGAATTCATAGTTAATGGTACTACATATATAGAACCGGTGGATATAGCAAATCTGTTGGCTAACAGGTTCAGTGAAAATTTCAGTCACCTGTCCCAGCCACATATACCCCAAAGCATCACTAACACCTATTCCCTGCCTAGTATCTTTGAGGAGTAGGTCTTAAATGCCCTCTCCAAGGCCAAAAACACAGCCTCTATGGGACCAGACAACATCCTGGGCTGTGTTTTATATGGGTTAAAACAGAAATTAGAATCACCATTGAGCACGCTTTTCAATCACAGCCTAAGCACTGGCTTCATCCCAGTACAATGGAAAACATTAACCGTCATCCCTTTGCACAAATGGGATGCATCCACGGACCCCAGCAACTATAGACCCATTAGCCTGGCCAGCCTTATCTGCAAGCCCATGGAACAAATCATTATGGAGCTTATTAACAAAGATATAGGAACTCTCCAAATGCTCGCCCCCCCCAGTTTGGCTTTGTCAAGATGAAATCGTGCCTGTTAAACCTGATGGACTTCTTTGAGACAGTCACCAAAACTCTAGATGAGGGCAAATCTGAGCATATGGCCTACCTAGACTTAGCCAAGGGCTTTAACACATTCACCATTTCAGGCTTCACTGATAAACTCATCTAGCTGGATATCAACCCATATATTGTCAGGTGGGTTACAAACTGCCTCATTGATAGAACTCATACAGTCAAAATAGGGGACTCCACCTCTTCCAGCAGACCTGCAGCCAGTGGTGTTCCACAGACATCAGTTCTTGGACCCCTACTGTTTGGAATCTACTTCTCTGAAGTACAGACTAAAACTAAAGGACTGTGGCTGGCAAAGTTTGCTGATGACTGCAAACTGGGAGCAGCCATAGAATCTGCAAATGATGTCAACAGGCTGCAAGGTCTTACGCAGACTAATGACTGTCTTAAACTTAATGCAAAAAAATGCATTGTCATCCCCTTTGGGAAAGGTGATGTTCCTGCAAACTACCACATTAATAGCAATACCCTAAACACATAGTCAGTGGTGACAGATCTGGGCACACAGGTTGACAGCAACATTAACTTCTGTCACCATGTCTCCACAGCGGTGAGAAGGGCATTTTATATTGCTCTTCTCATAAGTAAGAGCATTGCCTCCAGAAAAAAAAAGGTTATAACCCCCTTGTACTCTTCCCTCATCAGGCCAATAATAGAGTATAACACTCCCTTTGGTATGTTCCTTTTCAAACACCTGCAGCAATTGGAGAGACCAAAAAGGTTCCTTACAAAGAAAATCCAGGGTCTTCAAGATCTGTCTTATACGGACAGACTAAAATCATTGTCACTTTACTTTTTGTCATACAGACTGCTTAGAGGTGACCTGTGCCTTGCATATAGAGGAATCTCTGACCCAGCTTTAATGGAAATGCTGCACATTCATAAGTCAAATGGCACATGGGTCACTCCATCAAAAGGCCTTAACCTGTTATGTGACATCAACAGAACTTGCTGGAGAGACAGATTTATCTCATAGAGGTTGCCCCACTATCTATGTAGTTAACTTATGTATGTATATGATAATTTTTTAATTTTTTTTTTCTTCTCAATTAAATTAACTTTTTAATATTGAACAAATGGTGATAATGTTTTGTTGAGAACAATGTTTTGTATTTTATGTAACATTGTCTTGCATGGCTTTATATTACGTGGAGCTTTTCTCCTTGGGCCTCTGCTGAAAATGGACCTCGTCCAGTTGGACCATCCCGATTAACAAATGTAAAATAAATAAATAAATACATTTAGAACAAGCTTCCTATTCATGTTAAACAAAGCCCCTCATTGGCCCTATTTAAGTGCAGTTTGGATGACTGGACTGGTAACTGGAAATTCAGTCTGGTGGTTCCACCTGTGTCCCTCTTGCACAGGGGCAATTAGGTGCTGATTTTAGTCTGCTTGAACCAGACATCCTTAGGAACATGGGTTGAACTTGGCTAGGTTTGTAAGGGCCCTGGGACCATTAACCTAGTAATTTCTTATGATCCTAATATCGAAACTGTATAGTTATTTTTTTAAAAAAGGGGGATAGTGGAAATGAAGGGATGAGTGTGATAAATTGAAGATAGATAGATTATTACTAGGCTAACTGCCCTTATGGGCCATTTTAAGCCCTAGCCAGTTACCCCATGTGAGAATCAAAACATAACATCTCATGTTTGCAAGGTGAACCCCTTAACCATTATGTCAACCCTCCAACCATGCCTACATTTCCAGAGTTTGTCAGGTGACATGAATAGGAAATAAAAGGATTTACAAAAAAACATATTAAGGAAATTATGTGATATTCATACTTCACTCAAGAAGTATAGTCTTAGAAAATTCCTAAAATGCAAAAGTGAATTTAATGTTGCATCCTATTGGGTTCCACTGCTAAGCATGAATGGAACTTAAATAGTCATGTGTATCCTCTTATGGATTTGTGATGACAGAATAGATGGTTGAAAAGTCTACAGGGATAGATGTGACCCTTTGCCAAGTTCTTTCTTAAAAACAACAATTCTGACATTGTACTAGAGAATGGGAAACTGAAGTTAACAAAGATAAAATGAAGCTAGTAGATTTATTTATTTTTTCCAAATAGAACAATTGCTATTATAAATTTTACATAATTCCACAGATTGTTACCATCCAATAATATAACTTTATCCTTTTACAGACATATAACAGGTTTTCCATTCTATGTCTTGAATAAATTTACATTGTATGTTATAGACCAATCATAACCTAACATCCCCACAATCCCATACTTTTATTAGATTTCTAGTTCAATATGTGTAAAAAAAAAAAAAAAAAAAAAAAACAAGGAAAACAATATAGTTTACACTTTCATTATGACTGTTAACTATTTTGGACTCGTTCAGTTTTGCCTTATATGAACTGAGGACTCTCCTACTCCTTCCATCAAAATGCCAAATACAAACTAGATCACACATTTATTTTTACACATAATCCTAGTGAATCAGTTCTTTGACAGTGTGTACTTTAAGTCCCACTGGTTCAGATTAAGACTGAATCCTTGTTTTACTGGAGATATTTCTTTCATTTGTGTTGCTTTGCATAAATCCTTTAGTAAATAGAAATAATCACTGGTTGTATTCCAATGACTATTCTGTGGCCTTCATCAGAACTCTTTCCCAGATTAGGCAGCTTTATCTATTTAAATGGGTGTTCATTACTCTCCTGATATACCCATTACTGTGCCTCTCAAGGTTAGTCCTTTTGGTATGGTAAAGATGGTAGGTAGACCAACATTCCTACCATTCTAACTGATCTACATCAGCTAGCATCCATTTAGAGCCTTGAGTGATAAATTGAATAAATTCTGTTTGCCACTCCTGCAGAGGCATTTTCCATTCAGTAATGCATAACCTAAAATAGTTGTTCGGGATTTGGGAACTTGTATAGACAGTGACCTAACTTTTGACCAACATGTATCCATTGTTGTAAGAAGGTTATTTTATGTTGCACAGTTTATAAACAAAGGGATTGTGTCTAGATTTAGAGATGTTATTGTCCTCCTTTACTCAGTCCTCATTAGGCCAGTCAATGCATATAATGTCCATTTGGCATGTATTTGTCTAGACACATGCAACAATTAGAACACCCACAGAGATACCTTACTAAAAGGATACAAGGCCTAAACATGTCTTACATGGAATGAATCAAAACCCTGTCACTATAATTGGGATCCTACAAACTGCTAAGAAGTGACCTGTGTCTGGCATACAAATCATTCTCCAACCCATTACTGATGGATTTACTGCACATCAGCAAGTCAAATGGCATCAGAAATACTCAGTTTAGGGATGTAAACTTCTTCAGCAACATCAACAGAATGGTTTGGAGGGTCAGCTATATCTTGCAGAGGATACCGCTGTTCTGGAACAGACTTTACACGACATTAAACAAAATTCATCCCTATCCATATTCAAGTGCACTTAGATCTATGGATGGGAAACAGAAAATGTATTCCAGAACTGCTTCCTGTACTACTGGACAGATGCATCTCATATACGCTTTATCACAGGCATGGATCCCCTCAAATGATCTATGGTATGATCCCAGTTATTCCCATTAGGGGTAATATATAATTATCAACCATGGGATGGGTAAGGCCAATCTATAACCAAATGGGATAGGCTATTTTGAGACATAAAAGATAGATTAGCTAGGCTTAAAATGGCCTGCAACAACAGCTTGCCTAGTACTTACATATGAAGCTATAAAAGTGAAAAGCTAGCAATCCTGACTCAAACCCAAGTAGTCCTACCTATAATATTCTGTAGGTGAGACAGACCCAGTAGCCAGAAACTTGCATCATCCTATGCTTCTAACTGTAATCTCGATGATCATCCAGTTGCTCCTTTTACCAAATCCCACATATCCCTAGAGGATCGGCACTCCTACATTGCATGTAAGTAACCTTCTTCTGTAGCAAAACATCTCCGGCATTCTGAATTGGTGGACTAACACCTTTTAAACAATCCCATTGGGGAATGCTACCCGACATAAATACACACACACACACACACACACACACACACACACACACACACACACACATATGTCTGAACATAGTAAACAGGATTACACCAGGAATGTGTTTAGCTGAGTACAACGTTAACAATTGAAGGCATGCCTTTTTCACAATATGAATACTTAAGGTATCACTCCCTTTTGGCATGAAACTACTCAAACACTGATATCTAGATTGCCTTATTCTTTGTAGAAAAAGGTTATTCTAAGCTCCTCTTTATATTTACCCTTGTTAATGTCCCCTTTTCTTAACTTCCTCTTCTAACTTATCTACCTGCAATACATTCCTCGCTTGTAGATATTGCCACCACCTGAACTCATGGTCTTGAATCCTCAAGATTTATGTAAAACCTCAGTTTGGTTGGTAGATTGAATTCGACTTGTATAAGACTATTGCTATGACCCCAGAAAGGAGGCTGCTAAATGATGGGAAGGATACAAAAGGTGCAGTATGTCAGACGGGGTCAAGCAAAGGCCAAGAGCTGAAACCAAATGGCATGAAAAGTGGCAAATTCTTAATATTATTTTAATTTGAGAAGGATTAGAAATGACAGATATATTCATTTGCCTCAAAAAAGTAAACTGGTCAGCTGTGTTGGCATAGATGGTTAAAGCCTTGATTATGAACCAGATGACCTGAATTTGATCAGTGGTACAGCTGACCATACCTCTCAACTGTACAGATTTTTGCAGAATGTCCAGATTTTTGCCTTATAGTTTTGGTCTGTTTTTCATACAATTGTGGTTTTCTAGCAAATTATTGGCAAATCATTGAAGATTGGAGTTAGAAAATAATGTCAAACATTTGAGCTTCATACTTCAAACCCTTCTGAAAATACATGCTAATGGGAAATCTGTTATTCTATCAACTTTCTAAGCTTGTAAGAGCAATATTTAAACATTGTCCCCATTTTTGGTCCTCTATCCCACTTTTACTTATGGCTTTGTCCAGATTTCTTGCTCTAAGAGGTTGAGAGGTAACAGCTCTGACAGTTGTCTTTAGTACAGACACCTGTTAGAGCTGCTAGAGAGAGTGAAAAAGAGAGAGAGATGAATGATGAGGCTTTCTCAGGGGGACAGGTAGGGATGGCAGTGGGCTACTTTTGCACAGTTCTTTTGGAGACTGGGCTCAAAAGGACAACAAGAATGTTTCTGAGGTGTGCCCCAGAGACATCACTGATCTATGACCCATGGAAGAGATGCTGTTATGGCCATGCCTCATTTATCTTCTAAGCTAGTTATGATGATACCATCACATAAAAAAGGGGTTCGGCTAGACCCTGTGAATAGCAGCATTGACGTACATCCTGCATGAGATCCAAATTAGTGGAGATATCTAGTGATCTCTGGCCTAGATGGTTAAAAACTTAGGTGAACCCCCAACAATGCTGCCCACAGATTTGGGAAGAGTAAGACCTCAGGGGAAACCTTTCTGCAGCACAGCAACCTTCAACACACAAGCAATTAGCCTTTTGAATAAAATAATAAACTCAGAACATATAGAAATATATCTTCAGGGAAAGCTTTGACTGAAAACAAGGAAACACAATAAAGCAACAGTATGTAACACTTAGACTGATTCCTAGAGGTAATTTGTGACTGACACAGTGCAGAAATAGTGGAACAATCTTCTAGAAAAAAAGAAAAAAGATAGCGGCCACCAAACACTGAGAACAGATATTTAATGAATAATAAAATGATAAAAACGATAAAACGCACCAGCATAAATCAACAGGATAAGTGCTTTCAGGCTGTGCTGTTCATCAGATAAAAACTCCATCAAAACTTGTGTTTTTAAATAAATGGCAACCAATCAAGAATTAATACTGAACCCGCTGTTTTTTAAGGGATGGTTTTAAAGGGACAACCACATTGAGTCCAGGATATCTATGTGCTGTTAATTCCACTCCAGTTGGCTTCCTCTAATTCTGTATCATTTACTATACCCCCCCCCCTGTCCTTTTATCATATTCCATATGGCCATGAATTTAAAGTGATGTCCCTCAATGGCAGAGATATGCCTAAACAAGGCATTATGGTCATTTTGCATCCTTATGGCTGATAAATGATTCAAAATCCTAGTCTTAAACATGCAATTTGTCTTACCTACATAATAACATGTACATACTTGACATGTGGCAAGATCAACCATGTGCATGGTTCTACAGTTTGCTTTTGCTCCAAAATGATACACCTTGCTAGTGACCAGATGTGTGAAACTACTATCCTTACTTATACTACTACAGGGTCTGCATGCCCCACAGGATTTAGTGCCCATCTTGGCCACTACCTGTTGGGATTCTCTCATCTCATCATGGCTCAACATGTCCTTCAAACTCTTATTCCTCCAGAAGCCAAATTTGGGTTGGTCCCCACTACTTTCCTGAGTTTCTCATCTGACAACAGTATTTTCCAGTTATGGCTGACAATATCACAGACCCCATGGATATTATTACTATATGTAAACATAAGTCTTAATGTATCATCATCATCATCCGATCTACTGATATCACTTACTTTATTAACCCTATCCTACTTTAGCTGTGGTTGTAGTTTGCCACCCAAAATTCTCTCTGACGCCAAGTAATGTCCTTTACTTCCCTACTATTGTATCCTCTATTCCCAAAGTATCTTACCATTTTTGACATCTCTACCTCACAATCATTGTTCTCGGTGCATAACCTGGAAATTCTCCCCATTTGCCCAGTGTCAATAGTGTCAAAGGTGAACCTTGGATGTATACTATCTTGTGTTAGAATGCTGTTTTTCCAGCATTCTTTCCTATAGATTTTGGTTTTGAACCCTGACTCATCCTGCATAAGTCTCACATCTAAAAATTCTATCATGGTTTCTGAAAAATTAACAGAAAACCTCAGGAAGGTGGTGGTCGATTCCAAGTAAGTTACAAACCTCTTCAAGTCACTTACTTCCCTTCCCCATAATAGGAAAATATCATCCACAAAGCGCCTATATAGGCATATCTTATCTCTCCATATATTCTGTGCCCCTAGACCATAATGCCTCTCCCAGAAAGACAGCATGACATTTGCATATGTATTCACACTGGGGGTCCCCATGGCTACCCCCTGTACTTGCCTATACAAATTCCCTGTACATGTAAAGATGTTATATTCTAACACTATGTTTAGTAGCCTCTTCGTAACTTCCAACACAACCCCTTCTACTAATTGTAAATCACTCATCAGGCTTGTTACACCCTGCACCCCATATTCATTACTGATCATTGTAAACAAATTATTGACATCGAGTGTCACCATAGTATAGTTCTTCCTTCTATCTACTTCTATATACTCTTTTAGAGAGTTTAGGAAATGCCCTGTATCCTTTAGCACCTCATCTATTGATGTCAACCAAGGCCTCATAGTGCATTCTAGCCATATTGAAATGTTTTCTGTGGCCCACCCCCTCCCAGAAACAATGGGTCTGAGTGGGGGAATTGTACTGGTCTTAGGTAAGGCTGCACCTTAGGTAAGGCTTTAAACATTGGGGTTATAGGATTCTTCACCCATAGAAAATCCATCAACTCCTTGTCTATCAAGCCATCTACTTCCATCTGTTTTAATTGACCCCTGATCTCTCTAATAAAGTAATTCAAGCCAATGGGGGATATATGTACAAAAGTAGATGTATCTGACAGTAGTTCCAATAACTTGTCAGGATCATTTTTTTATTCATGATGACCACTGACGCCCCCCCCCCCCCACACACACACACTTATCCACCTGTTTAATTACTATGTGCAGATTCTGCTGTAAATCTTTCATAGCTCCTCTCTGTCCTGTAGTCAAGTTGTAAAATTTCCTCTTATTGGCACTCTGCTCACAGACCTTGATAAAGGTCTGCATAGTGGAATTAAATATCAGGACAAACACACTTGGTTGCCTCAACCTAAAAACCCGTGATTGGTTGCCATTACCATACATTTCCCTTAACATGATGTTCCTGCCAAACATCACAATATCCGTAATAACATCACTAAAGTTGCTTTCTTGACTAGAGATAAAAGTTAATCCCTTATTTAATACATGTAGTTCATCTTCTGAAAGAACACATTGAGATAAATTAAAAACAATATCATCACCAGTCAATGTGATATTCTCCTTCTCTTCATGTCTCTGCTGTTGCTGTTCGAGCGTTTCCACTCACCTTTCTTTTTTTACCGGAGCCGGTAACTGGGCAAAAAAATGCCCATTACTTTTGTCAATGTGCAGGGCTTTAGCTCTAGCCCCCAAGTCCATGTCAGTAGTGGTAACAATACCATACATTTATAGGTTCATAGGTTGGTACTAGGCTATTGGCCCTAGGGCCTATACAAGCCTAGCCATAACAATTCCCTGAATATTTCTTCCCACACTATTTACTTCCCTGGACCCCTATCTAGCAAGGTGACTGATGTGATCCCTGGTGTGAATTTCCTTTTTCCCATCCGATTGTCAAGGTTCCTTTTGAAGAGGGCCAAAGAGGCACTCTGCTTGACATGTATGGGCAGTGTATTCCAGAGTCTGGGGAGTCTCTGGGTCGGGAACCTATCCCTCCAGCATGTTTTGTTTATTGTGATGACAAGGTTTAGATCCCTGGAGCGTGTGGCTCTGAGGGATTGGGATTTCTTTAAGTGTAGCATGTCCAACTGCTCTGGGTTTGAAATGGCCTTGTATGTTAAGCAGAGATCGCCTCTGAGTAGACGATATGCAACAGAATATAGCTGAAATTTTTTAAGGCGGTCAGTATAGGGCATCTGCTTTAGGCCTGTGATTCTTTTAGTGAGGTATTTCTGTGGCCTTTCCAGTTGTTGCAGATGTCTTGAGAGGTACATACCAAATGGGGTGTTGTATTCTATAATGGGTATAATGAGGGATGAGTACAGTGGGACAATGACCTCCTTTTTTATGGATGAAAAGCCCTTAGTGATGAGATGTGCCACATAGAAGGATTTCTTGACTGTTATGGCGATGTGGTTATCGAAGGCTCATTAGAGCTCGTATCCATCAACATAGGTTCTGAAACACCCACTGTGATCACACCTGCTCCCAAAACTGAGTCTCCCTTTTTTCATTTTGCCAATGTAGTGGAGGAATTCAAAATTACGCAAGACAGGTGAACAGTAACACTTTTAAAAAATAAGCTATATTTAAATTTAGCCAGAAACTTTAAAACATCAAGAACATCATCCAGCATAATTGGGATATTTTCAGCATTGACATAGAACAGGCACAGCTTGTAGGACCAGTCCCTAATATCATATATAAAAGAGACTGTAGTATAAAAAACATGCTGGAAAGACAGAAATATGGTCTAGACAGAGGTATAGGGATGGTAAAATGTGGTTACTGCCTACAATGTCAATACATTCTCAAAGCTAAAGACATCTTGTTTCTTAACTACGGGAGACATACTATAAGAGGAAAAATGTCTTGTAACAGTAAAGCCATGGTATATTTGGCCCTATGCTCCCAATGTCCGAGTTACTACATTGGCAAAACGAAAAATGCATTAAGGAGTAGACTATATCAACATTATTATGATATAAACAGGAAAGATTGTAAAAATGCATTAGCAACCCACATTAGTGCCAATAAAGGACATGGATTTAAAATTTGTTATTATAGAACAGGTTAACATGGGAAAAAGAGGGGGTCCCCTGAATGATTTCCTGGAACTGTCAGAACTTAAATGGCAAATAAGAACAAATGCATCAGAGAGTCCAGGACTTAATAGTGCTGTGTCAATTCATTCTGTCTTGACTGAAGGCATAATTCTTTTTATAAAGCAAGTTTTTAAATAAAAATTAAAGATGATTGTAGGTAGATTCTATAGTTACCATGGATGGAAGGTAGTTATGTATTCTAGGGTTTGTGTATTATATGTTCATATGCATCTCAAAATATGTTTTAAGAAGATCAATTCTGCTATGTTTTAAATTTTATTGCCCTTGGGCATGGTTGCTTTAAGAACCTTTTAATTGTTCAGGTGATACCTGTATGTTAGGTATATAAGGGATGTTGGGTAGAAGGTTACTTCATTCTGATGACGTTTCCATTAGAGAGACGAAAGCACTCAAATAAAACTTTTTCTCTGTGGATCTTGACCTTGGGTTCTTCAGTTTTTTGGAACAAATAAAAACAGCTATAATAAAACAAAATGCAACAAACGTTAGATGGAAAAGGATAAGATTTGTAGTAAGATGTATAGTGCTTGGCATATAGTGTGATAAAACAGATGTAAAACTAATAAATCATTGTCTACCAATGGATTGATTCCTCACATTTAGGGCAACAAGTGCACTTCATGCTTTACAAATACATTTCTGGCCAAGTTTATTGTATTTTACATACTGTGTAATAACACTGATGTCACACTGTAGCAAACAGCTCTGTATCACAATGTAGTAAATGGTTGTCTACTATGGAGTGATCACCTTACCACAGCTTCACCCTCACAGATGAGCAAATTATTCCAAATGTTTTCTTTCCAGCATTAATTCCATGTAGTATAGTATTCAAACTCACTGTACAATAGATCTGTCACTGAAGTAATTAACATATCAATATTTTTTCTTCTAAAAGTGATCACTCAATCCCTTGGTAGAAAATGGTTAGTTTTACATCTGTTTTATTACATATTGATAATGGTGACCCAAGATAGCGGCCCACAGCCACAATGGTTTACAGAGTTTATTGACAAAGTCTGAGAAACAGACAAATGCAAGTTCTATAAAACAGAATTGGAAACCGTTACATATCTTATTGCTGGTTGTGATGCACTCATGACTGAGGGTCTGTATACTGAAAATCACAATAATGTGACAGGACTGTTGCACTGTGGATTGTGCAAACACTGCACTATACAAATAGCTGGTAAACATTGGAAAACATGAACCACAAAGCATTACTCATAGTGATGAAGTATGGACCATATTGGATCACCCATTTCCAACAGTTATGAAAATAGATACTAGAAAACCAGTTATAATAGTCCCAGGGAAAAAAGAACAGAAGTAGTATTAATCACTGAAGTAATTACACCTAGCAATTATAGTGTCTTACATACTGAGAGACACAGACTTATAAAATACCAATATTTGTAAGCAGAAATCAGAGTAATGTTGAAGAAAGAGACCAAAACAATTCCAATAGCAGTCGGAGCAACAGAACTAAAAAAAATATTTATACTCATACTTAAATATGCTACCATTATAAGTAACCCCGTACAAACTGCAGAAGGAAGCATTTCTTCATTTGCTGAGAAGAGCACTCTTGGCAAAACTCAAAGACACAAGCAGACCTAATTTCATGAAACGTTAACCGTACCCTGGCTTAGGAATGAGTTCCAATCTTGTCTCAGTATTAGAAACCCAAACCACTTGGATAAACTAAACGAAAAGGATATATTCAAGAAGCCCTTAAAAGTATCATATTCCTTGTAATAATTATTTCCTTTATAAAAACTGTCTAATTTCAGCAAGAATAGCCACACATTTATTTCTCTACTGCTGCTACTACTGGAATTCATTGCTTATGTTTACTTCAATTGTACTAGCACTTTGTCATATGTTATGTCTGCAATTTAACAGTGTGTTGACAAAGACTGAATCTATAGTTTTAGATCTTTAGTGCAACTTTTAAAGAGCCCTGTTCATGGCTGAAATGAACTGAAATTAAATAGTCACAGTCTGTGTAAACAGCATTTACTTTCACTTATTGTGTGATAATGGCATCTTTTGTACAGCAACCCAGAACTGTAGATTAAGCCTGTTGGACATTACACATCTCCTTATTCCATCCCACATCAACTTAGCAAACCTTCGCTGCCTCCAACCTCAGTAAGTAGCAGATACTATGTAGTCAGTGCTGTTCTTGGAGGGTAGGCTGTGCCTCCACCCAGTAACATTATTAAAATAAGTGTTTTATTCATGACAAAACAATTATAATTAAAATACAAAGTGTTTTATTCATGACAAAATAAGTACAATGACTTATGCTTACAAAAACTTCTCTTGTCAAGAGGAACTTGTTACTTCAACATGGAACAGCCTGTGAGTTGTAATTGCATAGTAGCATTTTTTTAAGTTTTTGTCAGATCACTTAGCCTGCACTGTTGGTGTACAGGAATAAAGCTCTGACTGTGTCAGAGGTAAACTGAGTTTCATTATAGGCTTAGAGACAACCTATAGTGCAAGCATAGAGGATGGCCACTCATTCTGTACACAGATTCATCCTTGTGATCAATTGTTGGTGGATTCTAGGGACACTTGAAGGGCATGTTGTCCATTGGGGAAAAAGCAATGGTTGAGTCATGCATGGAGACATAGACAATACACCACTAAATCCATTACATGCCAATCCCTGGGATGGGATGGGCAAGTCAGGGATTGGGATAAGGCCTTAGGAGAAAACAATTATTGGTCCCAAGTATGGGTTGGAGCTAATCCGGGGGTGGGGTGGGGAGGGTAAGTTGGTTTTGGTAAACTTGTAGATGAAGAGAGATCCTGGGAGAAGCTGATGATAGGCTTTGTGAAATCAAAAAAAGAGCAAGAAAATAATATTTATTAGTAAACCCATCCCTGCGTGAGGCTGGGATCTACTCTACAGGAACGTGTAGATTAATTACATCAGTTACGTGAAGAGATCTTATAATCTAGTTGTAGCAGTAGGTATGCACCATGAAATGGTGTACCATAGACACACTCAGTTCACACCATATCTCAGTTTTAGAGGTATTAGACAGAATTAGTCTCTATGTTGTATGGACACAAAAATAAATTCATCCCCTCCTCTGTACTAAAGCTGCTTCACAATATGACCTGCAACCTACTTCTCTTCTGCTGCAGCTGTAAGAAATCTATAAGTACACCATAAACAATATAACATCATAAATGAATGTCTTTCTCATTGAATTTATGACAAAAAAGGCCCACAAGATGACCTTTAGAAAACCACCATGCTGGAATTGACAGTCCCCTCCCCCCACACTACTGCAAAGATGTTAAAATTGTTACTGCACTGACAGACCCTTGCAGAATCAATTCCTCTTGGACTACAAAGAATCCTGAACAAGGCCTAAAATGTAGCTATTTTTCTGGTGGTAGCTGGATAACTTCTAAGTACAGTGTAAAACAAGCTCTTTGCCAAACATAAATGAGGGTGATTAGAGACAGAAAACTAGCAGTCCTTATATAGAATGTATAAAAGATGATAGTGACTCACACAAATCCCATTATATGTCAGCGGCATGGGAATTCACAGTTATTTCCTTATGTCTGGCATGAGTCATACAAAGCATTATGGGAAAGTGAAAGGGTTGAGGAAGAACAAGATCACGTTGATATATCAAGCCCCATTGCTACTAAAATTACAAATAAAGCACTTAGAGTGATTTTGAGGTGTTAAAATAGGTCAGGAAATAGAAACAGAGTGAAAAAAACTTTTTTTAGTTCTAGGGTGGAGTTTTCCTTTAAGAAAATATGCCTTATGATATTTGAAGATTGTTTTTTAATTCCATTAAGTAATCTGTCACATTAACTGGGACCATTTTAGAACAGAACTTGAAAGTGTAAAATATTTCCCAGTGATAGAATCATCAGTTTAGACCTCCCCACACACAAAACCCACATACAAGTTCTAAACCAACAGCATTTCACCTCAAACCAAAAATTGGAAGGTATTTAATTATTTAGACCTCAACACCACCCATCTGTTAAGCTATTTCATTCTATGCAGGATCCAAGTTTTCTGATCTGCTAATAAAAGAAACCATGAAGAATTGCATGTGTGTGTGTGTGTGTGTGCGTGTGTGCGTGTGTTTGTGTGAGGGGGGATAGGTCCAGCAAATATGGGAGATTGATAATACAATTTTACTCTCAGTTAAACTCAGCATTATCCAAAGAGGAAGATAATATGGTTGGAGGGATCATAAAGGTGGACAAACATTCAGATAAAAAGAAATAACTTTTAAAAATAATAACGGAAGGTGGATAGCATGATAAGAAATAAAGCAACATGGACTTTTAAATGGAATGGTGTTTTTAAGAACTCTTAAAAAATAACATACACACTCCTGCTTTGGATTAGTGCCTTTATGGATTTTTTTTCACTTCACATAAAATCTGCAATGCCAGAGGAACGCCACTAGTCCACCATGTTTTCTACCATTGCAGCCCCTTATTACCACAACTAGTATGCTCCCATCAGAACAGTATACAGAAGTGATAAAGATGGTGGTTCTCAGGAGAGGTCTTACCTGGGTTTGCCAGCCAACTCTCCCCACCCATGCAATGCATCCATTCAGCCACACAACACAAGTAAGAACATGCTACTGCATGCATTTCAGTCTAAATATGGACCAGAGCTTAGCCTTAAGACACTAACAAATGTCACTCACTACTGTTACTGCAGTCTCCATTAGGCAGCAGTGTAACAGCAGTTAGTTTTCTCCTTCTTGTTCCACAAAGGGGCAACATTCCCTGTGACTCTAAGTATATTGGGAATACTATCAAATCTCACTCACTGGCAAACAACTCAAAAACAAAATTCTTACTGCAGTGTGAGGTCTTCTGAGAGTAGATGATTACTATATGTAAATGTTAACTGAACTTAAAAGGTAGCAGACATAATGCAACTGAAGACAGGCAGACTAGTTCTTATCCAGGCCAGGGGTCTGTATTACGCCGCTGAAATATCAAAAGAGCAAATGCTCTTACATTGACACAGAATAACCGAAGCTCCTAAACCTCAAATGATTAGAACAGCAAATTTTTTCCCAGGGGAAAAAAATCCATGTGCCATTGTTGGGACTTTGCCTTTTCCCCCACTGTAATGTGATTTTGGAGTTGGTATATTTTAGTGGGGGTGTGTGTGTATTTTGCATGTATATATTTTTTTTCTTTTTTGTTGGCCCAGCGATTTTTTCCCTGGGAAAAAAAATCACTGTTCTGGCCATTTGAGGTTTAGGAGCTTTGGTTATTCTGTGTCTATGTAAGAGCGTTCACTCTTTTGATGTTTTAACGTCATAATATAGACGCTCAGGCCAGACAGCAGTAATGCTGAAAAGGTGCTTGGATTTTTTTAAATTTTTCAGCAGCTTACTGCAACCTGGCACAACCAACAGATGTTCTGACCACAACTGTAAATACTGCACTTAATTTTACTTCTGTGAGCCTTTGTGAAATAAATAAAATTAAACAATTAGGTTGCACTTTTTCAGGAACTCCTTTGCAGCAATAATCAACTATGCTGTCAAGTTTTCTTTATGTTTGGAGCCTGTGACTTCCTATTCCATTTATATGAAATGAGTGTGCTTTAGGCGATTGATTTTAAATACTTATTCCCTATATATCTTGTACTGTAAAATAATTAACATGATGATTGATCAGAAATAAGGAGGCAATAGAAACCACTTTAATCCCTAGTTTTACTGCAGCGATATTAACTTCATGTTCCATATCTCATGACGAGATAACCAATTAAGACTAAGATAGTTCTTAAAAAATAATATCACTACTTCTATCTATGGCATCCCCCTTTATTCATAGTTAAATAAATGATTTATAATTTGCACATTATTTAAATACTAGATCTACCTATACACTATCATGTCATATGAATTTACAATTTTAACAAGCAATCAACAGTAATTAAAACTATTCTGACTATTTTACAAAGTCCCATCCTTTAAGGAACACTGTCCATATACCTGATGATCTTTTTAATGAGTCACATAGTTTTCTTCTTACACTTATTTATGAGAACATGAACCTGTAAATATGGCAATAGATATTACAATGACTATTAGTCTTCAGGATTATCTTAGAATTTGCAACCTGGTTTACAAAGCCACTAGAACACTGTCTATTTCAGCATTGTTCTGATGCTGTCACTTCATTCATCTCATTTGGTCATCAACAGAAAACCTTCACAAACTGAGAGGGTTGTGAGAAGGAGGAATATCCTTATTCACTCTTAAAAACTATCATCAAATATCTTCTTGTCTAATGTAGTACTCTATTATCTCCCTAAAATGACACATGACTGCTACCACCTGTTTGCCTGAGGAGATATTGTTCAGAGTTCTGGAATTATTCAATATTTTTATTACCTTTCTCTGTTCCTCCTTTGAAACTAGCATGTCCTCTGTTCCTGCATCATATTATTTATTTTGAATTTGTTTTGTTTCTGTACTTTTCTGTACTATTTCATTATAAATACAGCAGGACATATAAGACTGATAGTTTGACTTTATTTTTTCTGCATTAATAAGTGAGTGGGCAATAAACCAACTGATTGAAAAAGAATGGTCCAATAAATAGAAAATAAGTAGCAGTCTATTGAGGTTGATAATTCATTTTATTGAAGATGCTCTTGACTGTTTGAATAATCCTTTCTGCTTGGCTACTGTTGGCCACAATTTCGGAGTAGTGAGAACTGGAGTTAAAATTAAATGACAAATTATTAGCTGAATTATGAAATTTGTGACTTGTGTTTTGATAAGCTTTATCAGAAATTGACTTTCATTATCTTACATCTAAAGAAACTTTTTTTCATTATGTTTATCATGGCTGAGCTCTAACTATTTCTATGCTGTACTTGTTTAGGAAATGTAATTGTCAACACAGCAGATATAGTTCTGTGACAATTTTTCAGTCTGTTCAGTCATCTTAGATAAAAAAAAAATAATAGGTCATACGCTCTGATGCCCAATTTTGTATGCATTTTATTAAGCTTGTTTAACTTCATTTTAGATGGTGTGACTTTCTCTTAATTTAGCAGCAGTTCTTGTGCACAGGATAACTCATCAAGACACAATAAATATTGTGAAATGGAGTGAGTTATCATCACAGATGCATCAGGCCAGTTAGTTGTAATAATCCCTTTGAAGAGCATCATTTTACCATCTACTTACACATACTTTTTCTGTAGATTTAGTTTTTCTACATTCATTCAAAGTTGTGAAATAATCCAATAAACCTCTAGCCCATGTTCTAGTAAGTCTTCTCTATGTTTATTCAGGAATACTATATTTGGCATTACGTGATATGCTTTTCCTTGTCAGGTTTATACTGTAGTTTCAAACCATACTTCCTTTTTTTCTTTAGGTCGAGAAGCAGCAACCTGAGTATTCATACCTCTCAACTGTACAGATTTTTCGCACAATGTCCATATTTCTGTCTCACATTTTTGGTCTGTTTCTAATAAAATTGTGTTTTTCTGGCAAATTGTTGGTAAATCATTGAGGGTTGAAGTCAGAAAATAATGACTGACATTTTGAATTTCAGACTTCATATCTTTCAGAAAATTCATGTTAATGCAAAACCTATTGTTCTATCAACTTTCTAAGTTTGTAAGAGTAATATTTAAAAAGTGTCCCTATTGCTGGGCCTTTGTCCCCCTATTATTTATGGCTTTGTCCAGATTTTTTGCTTTAAGAGTTTGAGAGGTATGGGAGTATAGCTGTGGGTTTGTGCAGTGATTGTTTTAAAGATACTTTAAAGATATCTTTTTTTACAATATTATAACATCCAAACCAACATCCCTCCAGAAAAATGGATAATTATGCTGGGGAACTGCAACTTAAATTTCTTAGGCCTTCTGCAGCTTGACATCTCAGAACTCCTTGACAGCCTCAAACTCCTTTAAATTGTGACTATGTCTACCAGACCTAATATTAAAACTATCTTCCACTCACTTCTTGACTTCATAATTACCTCCCAACCCAACAATATATCTAGTATTTAAATCACCCATTCACTTTCAGTGATTACTTCCCTTTAAAATTTCACATACAAAATTTAAAAATAAAATATTTCTCTAGAACTATTTCCTACAGACCAAAATCTCACCCCAAAATAACTAGACTGAAAGTCCATCTTACAACAGTAGACAAATCCCCAGTTCTAGTCCTCACCAGTCAAAATTC
This sequence comes from Protopterus annectens, assembly GCF_019279795.1. Taxonomy (NCBI): domain Eukaryota; kingdom Metazoa; phylum Chordata; order Ceratodontiformes; family Protopteridae; genus Protopterus; species Protopterus annectens. The sequence goes on along the minus strand of NC_056735.1, from coordinate 1,366,208,602 downwards.
TGCTGCCAGCTTCTGCTCACAAAATTTACTAGACCTTTAAAGTACACACATTCCTGTAATCTGTAGTCTGTTTCAACATAATAAGACTGACTGGCTCTCAAAAGAGTTGAAAACTCTAATGGATTTACATGATGAAGCTTTGAAGTGTATTTATGAGATGAAGCTTGGAAATTCAGGAAAAATAACCCCACTCCTAACTTAAGAGAGCAATATACTATGTTATGGAACATTACTAGACATGCATACATAATGCTAAGTACCTCAGATAAAAACAAATCACCCTCCTTCACTCCCTCACACACTTCTGACATGAGGTAAATAACATCACTGGCAGAAATCCACCTAAAGAGCTTTTCTCTCTTGACCACATCCCTTGCACTCCTGGAAACATCTAACCTGCTCATGTTTTCATTAAATTATCCAACCTTCCCACACGGCAGAACATGACATGCTCTTCCACACAAATTCACCCAAGTCACCCACAATGCATCCCTCTGTTCTACTTCTCCAAAAATCACATGCAAACAAATTGCACCTCTACTAGAAGTGATTCTTTTGGACTCTCCCTCTGGTCCTGATAACTACTGCCTTTGTTCTACCCACAGTAGAGATTTCATAGTCACTCAACTAAAACACATTTATAACCCTAGCCTTACAACTAATACCATGCCCTCTATTTGAATTCTAAGGAGCCAAATATGCTCTTTCTGCAAATCACCCTTTGTCATACCTGTACCAAAAATAACAAACCCTCCCCAGTCTCCCAGTTCTGACCCATCTCAGTACTTCCTATGCTTCTAAAATCCTTTAAAAAAATCATTGACATTCACATGTCAGTATACAGGCCACCTAATTCCCATGGTTGCATTATTATATTCATCCTAGAAAACCTTGACTGCTTAATCTCCTAACTTCTCCAACATTTAAACTCATACCCACTTCTTCCCCATCTGCCTTATCAGTTCCCTGCTATATACGTAATATCCACTTCTCCTGTTATTAGCTCTTCTACTGCATCTTGTAGTATTCTACAATTTATACTCACTTCACTGCTAAAATTTCCCTGCATACTTGTATATACTATTTGGTTGGACAACATTTTCCTCATCTGTAACACCTGTATTATCCCTTGTATAACTCCTGATTCTACTTCTTTTTAAATTGTGTGTGTTGCGTAGTCTGCGGTGTGTCACTATACCATATAATTTAGATATACCTTTAATCTTAGTTTGCTGGTGTTACTGCGTATATAACTGGGCTGAGGGAAATTATCATATTTGATCAATGCTCTACCATGGTAAACAAAATTCAATAAATAAACAAATAAATACTATTTAAAGGTTTGAAATCTGTTCTAACAGCTGTACCATATATAGAATCATGAAGTGCTTTACATCCACATAAGGTCACTAATATGTCAGTTTAAATCTGCATTCAGAGCTAGGAAACCCTAAGCAACTGCTTTGTCTTCTTGAAGCAGTACAGTGACAAGGCCCAGTTGACTAGCATCAGTTATAATGTCATGGGTTACATAACATCATACAGCTTTAGTGTAGGAGCTTCTGTAGCAAGCTCTTTTCAGAAGCTCAGCTTTTTTCTCTTGTTATGATCACCAATACCATGAGATGCCAGGCTCCCCACACCCCTGCTATTTATATATTCCAACACCGAGGTCACAGCACAGTAGGAAGAAAAGATTACCACTCTGATCCCCACTGTGCTGCAATCAGGCACAATTCAGATTCCAGCAAAAAGAAACACTGTTCCATGTCTTTTTGCCGGTTCGAACTTATAAAATTGGAGCATTTAGATTCTAAGGGTGAACCAAACCAGCATATTCCATGATAATATCTCAGTTTATTTCAGACTTCTCAAGTATTCAAGTTCTTTCTTTGTTTCTCAGTTTGTGACATTAGTAAACGTATTCTATTCTTTACTTAACTATGCATGAACTTCCTGAAAACAAGAATCTTCGCTTTTGACATTCTTTTACTGTGTGTATTACTTTTACATTTTCTCTTCTGTAGGCATTGCAGACAAATCAGTTGTTTGTTTCTGGAATTTTTAGACATAAACAGCAAATTTCAACCTACATATCTGCATAATGTCAGAAACTGTAACTTGCTTTTGTGACCTACTAACATTCTTAGATTCTGATCGTCAACTATCAGAGATATTAGAAACCTCACCTTGAATACTTAATCCTTTCCATAACACTGTTTTTTTCAAAAGCAATTTTTCTATGAATGTTTTGGTGATTAATAGCATTTTAATCCAGAACAATCTGAAAAAATTGTATTTTTTATTCTTATATTCACACAGTGATATAATATGCTTTAGTGGCTTTGGTCTATGACAGTAATATATACGAAAAAAATGTGCAGCACTACAGCGAGAATAATAAAAAGCAGATTGTTAGAACAGTTTCAAAAATAATGTTACATCAAGTTCCTGTATCCAATTTAAAACTAATGTTTCTGCTTTCTCTTTCTGATATCGCTGACTACAGGCTTTATCAGAATCATTAACTTTCCATGCAGTATTTATACCTCTGAACTACACCCACAAACACTTCAGTTTTAACCCCTTATCTGCTTCAGTAAAGTGCAATTATTTAATTTTTACTTTATGCATTTCCACAGTTTGGCAAAATCATTAAAAGCACCTCATATTTTACATTTCTGATTCAAATATTTATATTAACTTTTTTATGGCTGTAGCTGCATCTACAACATGAAACTTCCTCTTTATTTCTGTACTTATCACCCTCTTGGATTTAACTGTTGTTACTATTTTTAATTTTGCTGTGCATGTATGAGTTTGAAACTCCTCCCTGACAGCAAACCTTGCTATTTTTTAACTTACATATTTTAAAGACATCACTTCTATTTATTTCTTAAATATTTCACTCAACCTGTACACATCCACCAATCAAACTGTCATAGTAGCTCTCGTAATCATTGAAAAGTGATGACAGCTCTGTGTCTTACTAGTGAGCAATGGAGCTGTTCAAACATCTCTCTCTATCTGCATTCCTAATCTCAGTTACTTCAGGAAAATAAAGACAACAGGAGAAAATTGACTCTATTGCACATTACTACAGCTTCATCTCATCACACATTCATCTACTCTGATTCAGATTTTAACCTTTAGTGTGCAGGAATAGCTTTGATCTAAAAAAGCTTAAGAGTACTCATAAGGAAAGCTGGCAATTTAATGAATTATATTACCTTTGCTCAGTAGCAAATGAAGAATGTAGGCCTATCTTAGCCTGCTCCTTAAGTGAGTTTAACATTTTGTCTCCCATTCATTCCTAACCTCCTTATTACCCTTTTCCAACCTGTCTCATGTTCTGTTGAATACCTCTTTTAGACTATCTCTCTACCTCCATTTCTCAGACTTCATTCCATGGATTCACAAACAAACCTCTGAAAAAACAGATTTTGAGACCCAAGGAGTACTGGCTCCTGTAATCTGCTACCTTTGCCTGCCCCCATATGCACTGAAACGTTTCCTTTCAAGCCCACCTATTGTCATTATGATTATGAAATAACTGAGAATTTCTAAGCTGCTGTAGAATTAAGTTTTCTTCATTTCAGAGGTTAGAGCCATGCATGTCTCTATGTGCAATGAACAACAGTACAGGACATATGTACAAAGCAGGTGTTAAACTCACTTACTCAATGATGCAACAGTTATGGACATATGTACTAACAATATTCTAACAGATGTATACTAAATTGTATAAGTCAACAGGGAATTCATTACACATTGAAAACTGCTATTGCAAAACAAGAACTCGGGATATAGAAAGACAAGAAATGTATACAAGTATTGAGTGTTCTACACTTGCATTACATTTTTTTCAAGTTTTTAAAAAGCAACAGGACTGGCCATGGATTAGTTCAGGAACTTTCCAGTCATCAAGTGACATTTTAAACCAGCTTAAGTATTTTTTAATTTACATTTAAATTTGTAGAGAAATAAAGAGGTTATGAAAAAAGCATATTTAAAATCTTGAATTAGTTTTGAAAAAATAATCTTCACAACCGTTGGGAAATCAGACCACTCTGGGTATCAAGACTGTGATGAGCATGAAGCACACTTATAATGTGTGTGTGTGTGTGTGTGTGTGTGTGTGTGTGTGTGTGTGTGTGTGTGTGTGTGTGTGTGTGTGTGTGTGTATTCATATTTTTTGGTACCTCAGCTTTCCATCATTGGTACTGGTCTGGGACTATGGTACCTGTCCATGCTGGGTATGGCAGCTATCTCCTTGCTCACCTAGGCTTATTCCAGTGTTGGTAGGGCTGGTCATGGAACCTAGGCTTCCGGGGGCTTGGCATGTCTTTGCATTAATATGGGGGGATTGCTATTTGACCTACCTGTTTTCCCTCTCCCATACAGACCTAATGGTATGCCAGGGAGTGTAATGGAGACTTACAGTATATCTCCCTACCTCCATAGCAGCTCAGCTATGTCTCCTTCCTATTCCTATCTTTAGGCATGCTACCAGTGTGCCTTTCTCAACCTCCACCAGGGATTGAAATAGTAGATGCCAGAGGTCTGCACACCCACTCCAGGATGGTAACACCCATCTCTCCCTGCTGCTGTGCCAGTTACCTGAACCTCTAATTGAATGCGGGTCAGCAGCAGGGATTTATCCCTCTATGCCACCAGAGTTGTTATGTGTGTATATGTGCATGCATTCATATATGTAAGAATGTGTGATATATACACTCTCCACATATACAAATAGAAAGCTTTCTGCTGTAATATGCTTTTAAACAATGTGTAACTCTTTTAGCTTTTTCAGTTGCTTTTACTTTATTTTTTACTGTAATTACACCTATGTGAAATTGTTTACTACATATCTATTTTCATTCCATAGTTAATAACTCTGTTGTTATATTGCATGCCTTTTTACTAATTTATTTGTTTTTCTATCAGTCTTAGATTGCGTAATTTTCATTGAGTGCATGCTTTATTATGTTAACTTGCATTTGACCTGGGTCATGACAGAAAATGCTCCTCAGACCATTTGATTACCCTGGTTGTCAAAAATGAATGAATTACTTAATTAATGATATAAACACACACACACACACAATTCTGTACGATATGAATTTGACGCCATCGTGACTATATCATCTGTGTGATTTGCCATTGCTTTAGCGCCATCTTTATGATCTCGGGATTGTATAATAGTGCATAGTATTGTATAATGGAGCACATCATTTTCAGACTGCTACTGCTGTTGTCATCTGCTAAACAAGTGCATTCTGCTACAACAGAAAAAGGCAACAGCACCACGTTTTTCCCTTGCTCATCTTGTTTAATGCTTTATCATGTGTAATAGTGTCATACTCTATAACCGTGGCAACTGAAATTCTAACTTGAGCATTAATGTTACTCCCAAAGAGCAGTGTCAGGTTACCACTTCTATGGCTAATATGTATTCCTTATGATTGTGCAGATTTTTGCAGGTACTCTGGGATGTTCATACAAAACCCCAAAAAACATTTTGGTCAACGAGCTAAAATCTTGTCAAACAAGTCAGTAAACCCCACTGTCTAATGATGCCCCCAACTGAAATGTAACATTTTCACTAAACCAGCATTTGATTAATATCACAGTTGAAAAGAAAGTTTGGTATAATAAATGTAAAACAAAGGGCAACAAATCCATATAGATACATGAATATATATGTGTTTGTGTGTGTGTGTGTGTGTGTGTGTGTGTGTGTGTGTGTGTGTGTGTGTGTGTGTGTGTGTGTGTGTGTGTGTGTGTGTTTAGTGAAAGAGACAGACAAAAACAGGAAGAGACTTACAAAACCTATACATAGGATCCGCTTCTTCTGGTTAATTCGTCTGCACTCATCACATAAGCTCAAGTACACATATTACTGAAATGTATAAGTCAGAGTTTGTCACTTTATGAGTAATTATGAAATATAACAAGGCATGTTTGGAAGGAATAAGCCCCTCAGTACCCACCATGCAGTGCCCACCACACACCTTTCTTTAATTATCCTCAGTTGGGCATTGCTGCACCATGGAGAAAGACAATCACTGACATGCCATGTAACACCTCTCATTCTGTCATAATAGGCTCATAGGCAAGTACCAGGCTAGTTGCCCTTATGGACCATTTTAACTCTAGCTAATTAACCGTTTTGTGTTCAAAATAACCTGTCCCATTTGATTATAGACTAGCTTGCTCATCCCATGGTCTATAATTATATATTACCTCTAATTAAGAATAACTGTGATCATATCACAGACAACTTAAGGGGACCCATGCATGTAATAAAGCATTTAGGAGCTGTCTCTGTCCATTAGAAGTATAGCGGTAGTCCTGGGGTAAGTTTTCTGTTTCCCATCCACAGATACAATTTGAGCTTGAATATGGACAGGTTTGATCTTTGTTTTATGTGGATGGGGAGACTGTTCCAGAGCAGTGGTATCCTCTGTGAGATATACATGCCCCTCCAAACTCTTCTGTTCATGTAGCAGAACAGGTTTAGATCCCTAGATTGAGTTTTTCTGATGCCATTTGATTTGCTGATGTGCAGTAAATCCATCAGTATTGGGCCAAAGGATTCCTTGTATACCAGACACAGGTCATGTCAGTCTGTATGAAACTGAGTACAGTGACAGGGCTTTGAGTCAGTCCATGTAGGATATGTTGTTTAGGCCTTGTATCTTTTCAATAATGTATCTCTGTGGGCAGTCCAGTTCTTGCAGGTGTCTGGACAAACACATGACAAAGAAGGCATTATATTCAATGACTGGCCTAATAAGGGCTGAGTAAAGGGGAACAATGACATCACTAGATCTAGACACAATACCATTGTTTATAAGCAGTGCAATGTGGTATGACTTTCTTAAGACAATAGACACGTGTTGGTCAAAATTTAGGTCACTGTCCACATAAGTTCTCAAATCCTGAACAACTAACTAGGTCAGGTCTTAGGGGCATATTGTTCATGTGGTAGTTTTTCAGGATAGATGGCTCACCAAAGGATACAATAATGCATTTTTTGGGATTTAATTTCAGTCCATCATTTTGGAACCAGTTATTTATCTGGAATAAATCTTCCTGCGGGATGGCTAAGTGATATGGGGATCTGCGGCAGTGCGAGCTACAAACTTAGTCAGCCAGAGCCCTTTGGTACTCAAATTGAACTGGTCTCAGACCACCCAGTATTTTAAGAAATAAGTAAAAAAACAACTGGCTCTACAAAGATATGAGAAACATAACTCCAGAAAATTACAGATCACTAAACAGCAGCAAGAAAAAATGCCTCAGTGGAGTAAAAGTGAGACAGGTAAATATAGCTTGCTCCATTGCAGATATCTGAGGTGTATAGTCAGCTAGTGCAGATGAATAAGGTTATGAACTGCTTCTGTAGGGCCGGGTTTGATTTCCTTAGCCTTCATTTTTCTACTGTGTGGCTCTTACAAGGTCACTTTAGCAGACAGTCTATAAACTGGGACACTTGCGTGTATTGGGCTGCCCTAAGCTGTTAGCAAATATGTTGCACATGTTTCAGTTGAATTCCAACATGCTTTATATAGATGAAAATCAATGCTTCACTATATACTGTTTGACTATGATCCCAGCACGTCTTGTAGTTTAATAGGTTGCCAGATGCATTTTTTATAAATGTGAGTTTCAGGGAAACAGAAGTTTACTGTGTTGCTCATGATAAGTCTGTTCTCAGTATGAGGCTGTTTTGTTTTGCTTAACAAGTGGCTGTTAGTATTTTTATTGTAAAATTTGAAATAACAGTTTTCAATTAAATTCAAATCTCTGTGATCATTGTATAAGTGAAAAAAAATAGTATGCTCACTGACAGGTTTGAAAATGTTTATGGTAATTAAGAAGAGACAGCCAAGTATCCATATTAATACAACTAGCACAACAATCCCCCCACACCCCATCATTCTCCCACCTGTCTTCCAAAAAAATTGAGTATAGTCACTATCAACCTCCGTTTGTAACAAAATTACAGAGCTACACATCTTGGATATCACAGTATAACCCTAATATTCTTGCCATCACAGAAACTAAGCTTATGCCTAAAATAAAATATTCTGAATTACTCCTTCCAGGTGACAGTATTATCAGAACTGATAGGTCCCCACATGAAAGCAAGAGGATAGCCTTATTGTAACAAGTTCATGCACTCTCTCGTGCTATTCACACAACATCCCAAAATTCCAAAATGTTGAAATACTAGTATCACTGCTAAAGCTTAACAATAAAAAAAAACTATGTTTTTTTACAGTCTACATCCCACCTGGAAATAATATAGCAACTTTAGAAGAAATCCTCTCCTGGACAACTAACAACATACCTTATGAAAAAAAAATCAAACTAGGAGGTGTAAATATTGACTGGCAAAACCTTACATCATACTTTCCCTAAGCTGGAACAAACATTTACGGTTACACACAACTTATCCAAACGCACACTTGATTTAATAATACTAACAGTAAATGTTCAATTCTAGACTGGATACTGGTCTCTGACCCTACTGAATTTACAACCTCTAGACCCTATCTAATCTCGCTTAATGACCACCTTCCAGTTTATACCTATATAAATACCCACCAACCTAACACTCACCAACTTAAAACAACCTGACACCTTTCTAACTTCAATATAGACTCCCTAATCAATATTTTGAACACCTTTAATTGATCTGTCCCAAAACTCTTCCACTCGATGAGTCAGTAAATACATTGACTACCTTATTCTTAAATACTTTAAACAGCCAAGTCCCGCTCTACAAAAAAGAGTGAAAACTAACCATGAACCATAGCTCAGAACTCACACATAAGCTACAAGGTCTAACTGAGACAAAGCATGAAAAGAATGGCTTAAATTTAAAACTCCCTCTAACCTGCAAATTTACAGAGAATTATACAATATGAGTAAAAAAAAATTTAAACTAGATAAAAAAACAATACTATAGCCATCTTCAACTTCAACATAAAAATGACCCCCCCCAAAATTCTGGGCATCAATATGTAACATGTTACACATGGGCTCAAACAAGGAGCCCTTCTCATAATAGCTGTCCAGTGTCCACAAATCCTCTGGCGAAACTCTTTGCTCATACTCTGTTACTAAAAAAATTGAATTCTATCCCTCTGCAAATTATATCTACATCTGTCTTTTCCTATTTCAAATTACTACTAAAAGACCACCTAAATAAAAGCCTTATTCAATACCTACTAGCAGTCCTAAAATAGATCCTTGAGGGACCCCCATTTTTATAGGAAGGGAAGTAGATAGAGCAGTGCCTCATCTCACTGACTGAAGTCTGTCAGTAAGATAGCTTGCAAACCATGCTACTGTATCTGGGGAGAAATTGAGGTTGGACAGTTTGTTTAGTAGAAGAGAGTGAGAAACAGTATCAAAGGCCTTTGGGAGAGCCAGGAAGAGACAGGAGATAAGTTTGTGGTCATCTCTAGGCAGGGAAAATAGTATTGAGAAAAGACAGGAGAGCAGTGTAGGTGCTATGTTTTGGTCTAAAACCATGTTGTGCAGGAGTAAGTAGGTTTTCCTGAGAGAGATGTTGCATGACTTGATTATGTATGCATTTTTCTAATACTTTTGACAGGGGGAGAGGATGGCAATGGGTCTGAAATTAGAGATTTCAGAGGAGTTACCTCCTTTATAGGTAGGGTATAGAACTGTTTCCAGATAGATGGTACTTTTGATTCAGAGATAGAGCAATTTACAATGATAGAGATGGGCAGGGAAAGTGAGTGCGCAGCTATCTGGAGAAAGTATCATGGGATGTTGTCAGCAGATACTGAGCAAGGTTTCAGCTTAGAGAGCAGGCTTGAGGGAGAAAGTATAGAGAGAGGTAGTAGTGGAAGAGGAAACAGGCCCTGTGGGAGTACTTATATTGGAGATGTTGGGGTTGAATAGTTTGGATATAGATTCAATGAAGTAAGTATTAAAAGTGCTGGCAGTCTCTACTGGTGGCTTGACAGGACAAGGGTTGGGTGAGGTAGGGTTACCAGGATGAAGTATTTGGTTTATTGCGTGCCAACATTTTTTTGGGTCAGATTTTAATGTTGTTGGAGGACTGTTGTAGAATTCTTTTTTATCCTTATTGAGAAGCTTTTTTACCAGATTTCTTTGCTCTTTATATCTTTGTAGGTCAGCTAGGTCTTTTGTTTGTAGCTATATATATATATATATATATATATATATATATATATATGTGTGTGTGTGTGTGTGTGTGTGTGTGTGTGCGTGTGTGTGTGTGTGTGTGAGTGTGTGTGTGTGTGTGAGTGACAAGGTCATACACTGCAGATCTACATAACAACACCAATAGCAAAATAACAACAAATGGCTAACAGCATCAAATCCAAAAAATCCACCACTCCTTCTGCCATAACCATTTTTTGCAATTTACCCAAAATTAATACACTGTCCCACAACATATTATATAAAGTGTCACTGATAATCACAATATCCACAAAACATTGACCAGAAACATATCACATTTGTTCTCATTAACTTTTGGACAAGCACCATGGCATCCATAAAACATCCTATTTAGAGTAATAAGAAATATAAAAGACAGTTACAGTTTTAAATATTCTGTCCCAGAAGATCCAATTCTAGGGCATGTAAGAAATGTGTGCTGTTTCTTCAACAGCACATATACCACATAACCTCTGCTCTTTCATTTTGTATTCTAATTTACTCTTAACTGGTAATTTATTCAGCATTAAGCACCATAAAAAGATTTGACTTTCTGTAATATTTAAATCTATCTCAGCTATGCTGGATATATATTTGATAACTCTTATCTAACAAAGATCAACCCATGTCAAAATAAAACTGATCCATAATCATTGTATACCATAATTGCCTATGCTTATACATCTGGTACAAATAAAAAAAGAGAGTCTAACATTAATTTTTCAAAACATATTATTTGACAGTATAGTATTTCCAGTATTCTTTTATTCTAAAATCAACTATCCCAAGTTTTGGTATATTTTACCCATAATATCTGTCCTACAACATCTTTATGTGCTGACTCAGTCTGAAAAATGTTCACTGCAAGTACAATAGCACCAAATACACAAATAGATTTATTAGTTCTATACACTGTCCTAAGCTTTACAATAGATTATATACCTTCTAATTGGATTTAACTTAGATCCCCGCAAAAAAATAAATGAAGAAAAAAAGTCCAACAATAATTTTTTCTACTATCTGGAAATGGAAAAGAATACCTACAGAAGCAAATTTTTCTAAAATCATAGAATGCAAAATACACGCTTTGTTCCCTAAAAGACATCTTAAAACAAGCTCATATGTGTAAATGCTGTTGAATATCAAGCAGTAACTTATCCCATTGATTTAGGAAAAAAGCATTTGTTACCAAAAGTGATTTCCTAATATTTTTACAGTAGTCAGAACAAAAGAATTCAAGTACCATGTTGCACTCTGTGAAACCCCAAATGTTTGGATATATTAAATCATATGCCCAATACCTGCAAGAAACTTTGTAGTCTGGAAACAACTAAGTGTAACCAATATTCAGAGTTAACCACAATAGTCAAATCATCTGCATAGGAAAGAAATAAAAGAACATACACCTCAGGAAGTATTTCCCCTCAAGCAAAATAACAAGGCATACAACTTTTTTACAAAATAGCATTCATAAGTAAACTAAAAAGAAACTTATTTTTTATTATTTATTTTACATTTGTTAACCGGGAAAGTCTGACTGGGCACATATCCATTTTCAGCGGAGGCCCGGGGAGAAAAGTTCCAGTAGCATGACATACAAGAAATTTTAACAGAATATTTTACAGAGATATAAGTTCCTTGGAAACATAATTGAGGTATAGTTTAACAATTCATTTAGTAATATATTATAAAAAATAGACATAAAGACATTACTTCAAAAACTTTTTTTCTCTCCTAAATTTTGAGTACTCTCAAAGTTTCATTACAGAAACAGCTGGGGTCATCAAGCTTTGCAGAGAAAGGAATTAGGGACATTTAGTAGAGAATTTGAACAAGGTATTAGTGCAGATTACTCTGGGGAGTAGCATGAACAAAGCCAATTGTTTGAGAAGTGTGTTCTCAGGAGTTTCTTAAACTGAATAGTGAAGGTAGTGGAGGTTATTGGGTTAGGTAGCGAGTTCCAGGTTTTGGCAATAGTGCAGGCAAAGAGAGATTTGCCAGCATCATTTTTGTGTCTGATAACGCTTACTAGGTTCTGGGAACCCGATTGTAAGGCTCTTGTAGGGATGTGGGGCTTAATTAAATATTGTAGTGCAGGGTTTTTTTCTGGAAGGTAGAAGTGATTATGTGCTATTGTGAGTTGATCGAACAGAAGTAATTGAGGTAGCTTGAGACAGTTGAGTTGGTTAGGGGCAAGACAGTGGTGGGATTTGTAAGAGGCTTCAGTAGCGAACATGGCTATTTTGTTATAACAAGATTCCATTTTGTTCAGATGACTCTGGTGGAGATTAGTAAGGATGGGAGAGGCATTGAGAAGGATGGATAAGAGATGAGTTCTTGCAATAGTAGCTTTGGTTTGTTTTGAGATAAACTGTTTGTTTCTATAGAGAAGTCCTAGCTTTTTATTAACTTTCTTAATGGTTTGTGCTATATGGATGTCAAATTTGAGGTTATTTTCTATTTCTACACCTAACAGTTTAGTGTGTGCAGTAGGAGTGATTTGAATGTTATCTTTGGAGTAGATGGTGAAACTGTTGTTGAGAGTGGGGGGGGGGGCATGACCTGGGCTGAAAATAATTAGTTTAGTTTTTTGGGGGTTAAGAATAAGTTTGATGTTTGAGAACCATGTTTCGGCTAGAGTGAAAGTGTGTTCGGTGAGGGTTTGTAGTTCATTTAAGGTGGGGGCAGCACTTATAAGGGTGGTGTCATCTGTGTATTGTACTACTGATGCTGTGAGTAAGGGGGAATTGATTTGGTTGGTGAATAGTGAGAACAGTAGTGGGCCAAGGATGGATCCTTGAGGGACACCTATGGATACTGGTAGTAAGGGGGACAGCTGGTCATGCCATAGGACTGGCTGCTGCCGACCATTAAGCAGACAGCCTTGTTTAATCTCCTCTTTGTAAATGAATAGACACCTAAATATTAATTAACAGGAAGTTTCACCCAAGACTGGGTATAAATATCAACAAGAACATGCTTGAGCTGGGAACATAACACATAACTCTCTGCAACATCCCAAAGTCTGGAATGAACCACAGAATTAAAAGCCTTTGATACATCACATGACAGCAATAATCCCCCAAACTGTTATTTCTTTTTACTGAACAACTTCCCAAATAATCATGAACATGTCCTTATGATCTTTATCTTTTATATCAAAAATACCCACATGAAATTTAGCAAAGAATGCTTTATTAAATCTATTGCAAAAAAATCTTACAAAGCAATTTTATAATCTGTATTTGTTAATGTGATGGGTGTCCTATTAGCTAAATCTTGTTTATCCTATTTATTTTTAAAGATAAACTTAACAACTCCCTTACAAAATTAATGTAAATCTATATCAAAGGTCAACAATTCATTTAATATTTGTAAGAAAACCATTTTATGTGTAGATGACAAATCTTTATAAAATGAATACGGTATTCCATTCAGACCAGGGGAATATTACGATCAATATTGGCTAGCACTACAATTTAATTAATCTAAGACTATTGGTTTAAGAAAAAAATATTATCCTCTTCTGATAATTTAGGAATATTCAAATGCACAGTGAATAAGATGCAAAAGTACTAGAAACATAGTCCTCAACCATAGAAAGACTATCCTGTTGAGACGTTACTACCATCCTAGTGGAGGGTGTAATACTGGACATACAATAATAATCCAGTTTCACTTTCGTATATAACAGAGATGAAATTTCTTGCCTAGTACCTTGAACAACATATTTCTGGCTTCATAATAACACATGAGTTCTTTCTTCTGTTAATCCCTGCAATGATCTTTCCATGTCCAGACATTCAGTAGAAGATTCATGAAATAAGGTATCTTCAAACTGTATACAAACAAACTTATAATTCTTTTTTTTTGCTCTGCCCATAAAGTTATATTTTTTCTATAGCACAGTATAAACAATCATATTTCAATTTAAAAAGAGCCCACCATTGTGTCCACAAAGAGAAAAAGACGTAATGACAAATCTGAGACCATAAATCAGAAAAGGCCTGAACCCAAACTGCTGCTCCAACAAACCAGCCTTTCCTTCCATAATAGATAGCCTATTTATTCCTAAGACAAAAGCTAAGGCTTTAGGATCAGTTACGGCATGTGTAATTATTGTGAATGTAATAAAAAAATTATCAGAATATGCACAATAATAAATTTCAGTTCTTAAGTTACCTTAAGTGACCTCTTAAATAAGTACATCCTAAAGTAGACCCTAAATCTAAATTTCCATGTTTATATAATTCTTTTATAATTTTAATATCACTAGTCAATGTATATTTAGCATGATATATATATATATATATATATATATATATATATATATATATATATATATAAAACAATTCCAGTCTCAGACTATTACCTTTAAATTAACCAGAACCAATGGTCACAGTAATTAAAATAATTCCTTTCTATCCTTATACCTGGTAGGTGCATTTATAACAAATGACTAACTCCCATGATTACTGCAGTGGTGGTGCTATGGTAGCATTGTCGCCTCACAGCAAAGACGTTGTCCCGCTCGATTCTCAGCTAAAGCGCCTGCTGTGTGGAGACATGCATGAAGGGGCATACCTTCATTGAAGGTTGTGCATCAGTGCTGGCAACTCAGCACGTAAAGATCTTCTGCCAATCATTAGCAGACCGGAGTTCCACTGTAGCGACCCCTAACCAGGAAAAACCGAAAGACACAACAACAACAACAACAACTAACTCCCATGATTCCTCTTAAATCACAGACAAGAAGCCTACCTGGCACTCTGACCAAAGTGTCCAAAACCTGTACATTAGGCCTAACTAAAATTGTTATCCCTGAAGACAGGTTCTAATCAAAGGACCAAACAACTGAAGCCTTCCACAAAGATTCTACCTGAAAATGCTGTGCAGTTGTTAAAGGAGAGCTCCACCTTACTGCTATAAAATATATATTTTTTTCACTTTATCTTTGTTTTATGAGCTATTTTAACACCTCAAATTCACTCTCAGTACTTCTTATAGAATTTTAATATGTTTTGCACAAAATGGCTGTCAGTGAGGCTTGACATATTAACATGATCTTGTTTTACTGTGTGACCTTGAGTAAGTCACTTAGCCAGAGAATGCTTTGGCAATTTGGGATAGACTAGTCTCCTGAACTGCATGCATAGCAGCTTCGTGTGAACCTATACCATTATCCCTTTATTCCTTTTTTTAGTACATACCACAACTATCACAGTACTGCTTCTGTGTTAAGCTTCTTCAGTCTGGTAGTAGCCATGGTGGCTGTAGATTTCGGTAAGTGTCCAAAAGAAATTCATGGCTTTTCACTGCATGTTAATCTTTTCTATAATGTTTTTCCCAGACATAATTGCAGTGCCGATGTGCTTAAAGTACAAAACATTTCTTTCTTCCGATGTCTTTTCCTGTTCCATTCTATTTTCGGCCCACATCCCTAGAGTTGGCTAAACCATGATATTCCCTTGCTCAAGTGCTGTTTTGACATTTGTTTGTCATCAGGGTATGTTTTGCCCTTTGCATGTTTTTCCAGTTTACTGTCTGCCAAGCAATTTTGTAGTCATCTCATTAAAATGATGTGCATAGCTACTTTTAGCAATGCTTACTGCTACTAAAGAAGGCTGTGACCATGTAACAATATGTCACTCTTCCTCTGGCAAACTCAGCAATAATTGAACTATAAAATGTCTATGTTTTTATGGCCCATTATGTGGTTTCTTTCTGCCTGACTCATCTTGATATATGCTGCAAGTATTTTTTTTACCTCAATCAGCATAAGTTGAAGAAAATAAGGTTCACCATAATTAGATGAATAACAGATGTCTGTCCATATTTTAATGCAACTGCATTATTTTTTAATGGAATTTCTTTATATTGTGTAACACAGCTGACTCATACTTCCTTTGAAAATACACATTACCACTGCCACGCATTAAGCATTTTCAGTACAATGGGTTGGTGACCAATGTGAACACAGGCAATGCGAATGAGACACACACAACATGGATGTCAAATAAAAATGCTCAGTTCACAATGTTACGCATATATCTGCAATTTGTACAATGGTAAAAAGGAACAGCACACATTAAAGAATGACTGCTCATCATCTATTTTCTCCACCAACTGCACAGTCTTATGAAGCATGGTATGTTGTTAATGCACTTAATATTTTTACGAAGCATTGTAGTGGCCGTTGACAAGCCCATTTTCTCCTGTTATTTCTCCTGGTGTTGCTCAGGAACTGCTGCATCACCTTGACTCCTGCCTTTTGCAGACTTCAGCCACAACTTCCACAACTTGTCTGTTCTTTGTCTTATGCTTTTAGTCTTCCCATTCAATTCATATGTCAGTTGTGTTCCTTATGTAGCATTGCTTACCATACTTATGTGTGTAATGCACGAATGCCACAATCAGGGACCCTAAGGTTAATAAACTGATTAATGAAAATATAGTGTTTAAGTTTCCTAGTGTCAGTGTTTCACTCTCTTTGCTTGATAGTTTAGCTATACTCTGCCTCACCTGTATATGAAGCTGAAAATTGTAAGTGGCCTGTTCTGTGTTTCAATAAGATATGATTTCAGACTAAAGTTGAAATGGAAGCGACAGGGCATATTTCATAAGTGTGAACCTGGAGCTTTAGCCCCATCACTCCCATTGTTTATTTACTTACTTATTTACATTTTTTAAACAGGGAAGGTTCAACTGGAATTTCAAATCCCTTTTCAATGGATACCCATGGAGAAAACCTCCATGGTTACATACACAAAGGTAAATATCCATTAAAGCAAAGGCAAAGCACTTCTATGTCTATAACAGAGACATCTCAAGATTTAAACAATTAATGAACTGTACTGTGCAATGCACATGCATTAAAGTAAGTCTTTTATACCAAATTAATAGAAAGACAGTTTTGGTGGTTGCAGTGTACAATACAGGTACTTTAAAGGGAATTTTGTACATGTAAAAGTACTGCAGATTGGAAGGTGAAGTGTCAATAGTAGTATATGCACATGTGTGCATATGTATACACACACATTCACACACACACACACACACACACACACACACACACACACACACACACACACACACACACACACACAAAGGCATATCATCTTTCTCCATTATAAACACATATTCATATGTTTCTATACATATATTATGATGTATGCTATACACACATACTTCATATAGATAGGTAGATAGATACAAAATACCTCTAATTTCCCTTTCCTAATGCTTTAATGAAAATGCATGCAGCATATGTATGCTAAAGTAAATTCAGCTGAATATCATGGTTACCGTCAATAATTACATTTCCTCTGTATACTAGGAAATGCTCATTCATTCCAGCTGTGTAAGGAATGACTCAAGGTCAGAGGAAGATGTCTCTTCCCATAGATCTGTGTACCAGATATGCATCCTCCCCTGAAAGGAGGTCACAAGGAAGCATAAATGACCTTCTTATAAACAGTATCAATGCACCTAGTTGATAAGTTTGCTACCTGTCTCACTTCATACAGAGAAGTCCTGATTTGGGCAGTTCTGTCCTGTTGTAGGGGAGCATGAAAATTGTAAATGTGTTGATACTTTACAAGAATTAAAAGAAAAAAATATTTTCTAAATTTTCTCTAAATGTCACACACCTATTTGATACATTTTAGTTGTAGTAATATGTAAAGTAGTATATACAACCAACATTTAAGGTTTAAAGCTTAGCATTTCAATATTGTGCTGCTGCTTATGTAAATTTGTCAGAAGAGGCAACAACTGTCTTTGAACAACTGACTGATCTAATTGCTTTGCTTTGCTCTGAAGGGCATGGCTACATTGGAAGCAGCTGTGAATCAGTGTAAGTTTGTTTCCTCTCTACAATAAAGACAGTGGAAAACAGTTTTACACCTCTGTCTTTTTTATAGCAGGTACTGAACTCCTGACAACAGCAGGACTAATTATCCATATAAGATGGTCATCAGTACCTGACAGGGTAAACTACATATTTCTCTGTAACTGTGGTATGTTATGCAGGTGGAGATAAATTCCTCTGCAAAATGCATGAGAAAGTGAAGCTTAAAAATGTGGATGGGTTTTCCCCTCCTTTAATTCTAAGGCAAGGAAATGAAAGTTTCATAAAGTACAAGCAGGTTTCTGGTATCTACACAGTACTGAAACCATACTGTATGGAGAAAATTAACCTATGGGTTGAGTTAAACTGTAGGAAAAGTTGTAGTTTTTCATTAAATGTCTAATATTTAATAAACAAGCTATATCTACAGCTAGCTTGTTACAATAATGTAGGATGTTGATCCTACATTTCTGTAACAAGCTAACTGTGGATATAGTATGTTACAGATTCTACATTTTGTAACAAGTTATATCTATGATTAGGTTGTTACATAAATTTAAGATTGAGACCATATGACATTCATTCTTAATACTATTCATGCTCAAACTAAAAAGGACAAACTATCCTTGTTCTCTTTTAAAGGAAAACTCCACCTTAGAACTAAAATTTATCTGTTCACTCTAGCTCTGTTTTCTGAGTTATTTTAACATCTTAAAATCACTCTGACTGCTTTTTATAGAATTTTATTAAGTTTTCTGCAAAATCGCTGTCAATGGGGCTTGACTTATCAATGTGATCTTATCTTTCTTCAAGCCTTTCTCTTTCACATAATTCATTTTAGGTTTGATTTACATGAGTCATGCTAGACATAAGGAAGTAGTGGTGTATTCCCATTCCATTAACATATAATGGGATTAGTGCCAGTCATTGTCATCTTATATACTGTCTGTAACAGGATTGCTTCTTTTATTTCTTGAATGGCCCTCATTTATGTCTGCTTGGGGCTTGTTTTATAGTATACTAAAGAATTATACAGCTGCAACCAAAACAGTTGTTAAATTGCAGGCCTTTGTTTAAAGTATCTTTTTGTAGTCCAAAATGAATTGACAGTCCCTCTCCCTACACTTGAATGTGCTGATACTTTACAAGAATTACAAGAAAAAACATTTTCCGACTTTTCTCTAAATGTCACAGACATCTTCAATACTACATTCAAGTCATCTTAAAATGTAAAGTAGCATAAACAAACACTTAAAATTTAAAGCTTAGCATTTCAATATGGTGGTGCTGCTTATGTAAATTTGTCAAAAGAGGTGACAACTGCCTTTGATCTATTGACTGATGTAATTGATCTGTTGTGCTATGAAAGGCATGGCTACATTGGAAGCAGCTGTGAATCACTGTAAGTTTTCTTCCTCTCTGCAATGGAAAACAGTTTCACACCTCTCTGTCTTGTTTACAGCAGCCTGAGTTCCTGACTACAAATTTCTTTGTGTCTGTTGTATGTTATGCAGGTGTAGACAAGTTCTTCTGCAACAAATGTGAGAAGTTAAGGTTTAAAAATAAAAAGTGGCTGGCCTTTCTCTTTCTTTGATACCAAAGTGAGGAAATGAAAATGTTATAAAGTACAAGCAGGTTTCAGGTACCTACACAGTACTGGAATCATATTGTTGGTAGAAAACCAACCTAAGAATTGAGTTAAACTGTAGGAGAAGGTGGAATTTTCCTTTAACAGTTTTCTTTCCTTCTTGCCATAACCTTCAGTCACACAAATGTGTATCTATAGTATTTTGCTTCTTGTCACTCATATCACTAGTATCGACATCTTCGCTGCCAACTTTATCTCCTCCACCTCTTCATCAGCCAAACAACAAAGGATGGGATTGTCCTCTTCCTCCCCTTCAGTCATGTTCTTACTATCCTTATCATCTTGCTGAATCAACTCAGTTAAATCAGATGTCCTCCTGATATTCCCATAACAGCCTCAAATTCTTGTAACTGTAGACAATCAAACCAAAACCAGTTTGATGGTATTTGTGACATTTTTTTTCCAAAATGAAATTTGCCATATATTATCTCACCACAATGAACAGATTTTCATTTAGGATAAGGAGAAAGTAAATGCTCATAAGATCCACAAAAAAAACCCCAAATTTCAATTGATTAGCATATATAACGTATGCTCGAAAACCACCAACACACACCACAGTAGGAATATGCTGTATTTTACCATCTTGTATTTTGAACAATACGCACAATTCACATGCTCAATTCCAAACATGTCTCTCACCATGTATTTTTCTAATCTCAAAAACACCTTGACATATAAACTGAAAAAAAAAATCTTAACTATTATGCTCTCAATTTCAGCAGTCCAAAACTGAACAGTCAGTTTCTTATAATGTACCTAAGGCAAACAAAGCTACTTTAGTGAACAAGCACATAAAGACAATTCCGCTAAAGTCATAGTCTCAAAAGTAACGTCACAGAAATACTACTTTCCCACCTGGATAAAAGCATGAACATTATTCAGATTAAAGCTCAGTGTCACAACTAGTGCCCCATACAGCATACCTATCAATTGGAACAGCTGTTTTTGAAGAATAACTGGCAAAGTCCTTCTGCTCACTGAGTCCTTTGCTGCTGCAGTATAAGAGCATGCCAGCTTGACAACATAAGGGATGTTATGGTTTGCAGAACTTGGTGGGCAAAATACAATATCTGCTGCAATACTTTTATTCACTGATGTCATTTCCTTAGTAATCTCCTCAATGTCTACGTATACAGGAAGCACTATTTTATCTATGATTTGGCTCCACAGAACTGCTAAGGAATCATCAGGTTCAGTTTCATTCCTTAATTGAGCCAGTTTTTTCCACCAGCAAACCATTCTTATAAAGAACAACAACATCCACATCATCTGTTTCTTCAGAAATAGCAACAGTGCTACCATTAACATCCGCCACTGTGTGACCAGCCTACAGCATGCTGCAATATTTCCACCACACACATCCTGGGCCCTATGCAACATAATTTCACTGATCCATACCTGCCATCACTGAGAAATATTTGCTTATCCTGCTCTTTTAAATGCATCCTATCAAGCATTGTCAAGCAAGCAGTCCTTCTCTTATCCTGTATTTTTCTCATCATGCTGTAAAACTGAAAATTTATACAGATATAAATCTCAATAAAGTAGAACACTTGAAAAATAATTGATATGATGCAATTATTTTAATTTACAGATTGTGTGTTACTGTTCCGGTTTACCCTTTTTTCTGGATAGTAAAAGGCTTCTGCTTAATGTGCACACTACATGTTTTAGATGAGCAAATGTTAAAATAACAACTTAAAAATAAATGCCTATATAGACGAGTAGCAGTCTTTACAAACAAACTCAATGACAGCTCTGATTCTAAAGACACTAAGCAAAATATCTTAAACTGCAGCCTCTAGCTAATCACGAGGCAAGGGTTGTGCATGTCGATTTTCATTGATGTTTGGTTGAATGTGAGGGGCATGATAACACAACATGTATATGTGCCCAAGTCTTTTTTTACTAAACAGTGTTTTTGCAATATTTTCTGCTACTTTGATGCAGGCTCAGTCACTGTCATGGGGGAATGGATGGATAAATAGGAAAAGGCTTAAGACTTTATTTATTTATTGGCATTTGTTTACCGGGATAGTCCACTGGGCCATTGAGTGCCCATTTTCAGTGGCAGCCCAGTGAGAAAAGCTCCAACAAATGTAAACAGAATTAACAATAAAAGACTTACACAAATAATATTTTACAAAAATTAACAATATAAAATAAACATAAAAAAATGTATACAAAGGCAGACTTTAGCTGCTAGCTCGAGCAGGATTGCATGAGTTATAGAATTTTATAGAAATCTGAACTATGTAAAGCTACATGAAAATAATTGCAAGGCAGACATTTTGTGCCAGCAATATACAGAAAAGTTAAATGAAGAGTGAGAAAAGATGTATCATGGTAATGTAGATATAATATTTACAGACTAATCTGGAGTATGAGTTTAAGCAAGAATGAGATGAGAGTCAAGTTATGGAGAGAGGAGGCTTAGTACAAGTACAGATCCAATTAGCAGAGAGGTGTTCACGTAAAGATGTTTTGAAAGACGTATGACTTTGAATGGTTCAAATTGTTAGTGCAAGAGCTTTTCAAGCTCTGGCTGCCACACAAGAGGACAGTAGTTGCCCTGCAGGTAAGTTTGGCTTGTGTACATGCACAAGATGTTGTGTTTCAGATCTAAGGGACCTACTGGGAATGTAGAGTGTAAATAAAGTACTAAGTGCAGGACAATGCAAATGTTTAAAAATTATTTTGTAGGTGGTAGTTAATTCCAGATAGGTGAGGTAATGAGTGAACTCATGCCAGTTTAATGAGTATAGGGATATGCAGTGGTGGGTGGAATGTCTGGCATTTGTTGTGAACTTGGCAATTTTACTATAACACATTTCCAATTTTGAGTTAATTGAGGATAGTAAGTTAGGCACCATAGATGAGAGAAGAAAGCAGATAAGTAGTAGCAAGACTTTTAATACATGGGAAAATGTCTCTGCCCATGGTGACAAGACATGATATAGGGGTTCAAAAGGGCACCTTTCTCTATGGTAAGTGTACAGGAAGTCAATTTGTAGTTAGGAGTTTCTCTCAAATTAACGGTAAGAAATTTCAAGAACAGGGCCCTTTTAGTTGTGGGAGTGAAGGCGTGATATATGCTTTGAGGTGTCCTTGTGGAAAATACTACATAGGTGAAAGTAAAAGAAGTTTTTCAACAAGGTTAAAAGACCATGTAAGGGATATCAGGAAAGGTAGTGAAGTCAGTCCTGTAGCTATACATTTTCAACAAGCGCATAATGGGGATCCATCTGGGTTGCAAGCAACAATTCTGGAACAAGTATCAGATGAAAAAACAATGTTATATGATATACAAAAAAATCAGCTGAGAAAAAAGAATCAATTTTCATTTTAAAGTTTAATACTCTTTTCCCTATAGGTTTAAATAGATAATATAATTGGAAATTTTTTTTTTGCGAATGAGTCTTTTTAAATGCCTTTAATTAATTACTGATTAATTGTTTAATTGAACTGGTGAGGGTATATTTAAGAAATGTGTGGCAGAACTTGGGTTATACTCTGTAAAAGGCTTGTTATAGCAGATGTGCTAGAGATTTATTACATTTGTTTGTGTTTTAATAAAGTGACTGCTTTTTTATACTGCTGGCCTTCTCATTCTTGTGGTTCATATAAGTAGTAGCAAGTATTTGTTTAGCGGTGAGAGAGAGGAAATGTTTGTGCCTGTACAGAATACCTAGTTTTTGGTGTATTTTATGAATGTTCTGTTGTATGTATAGGTCGAATTTTAAGCTTTCATCAGTTGTTACTCCCAGCAGTTTAGTAAGGCTAACAACTTCAATTTCTGTGTTGCTTAGTGATAGGGTATTGAACTCAGATTTGTTTATGGAGGTACTTTTCTTAGCGGAAAATAAGATAAGTTTGGTTTTGTTAAGATTTAAGGACAGATGGTTATTGTATAGCCAGGTTTCTATGGAAGTAAATGAAGACTGAGTGAGTTGTAGGTGTGAAGTTGTGTCAGCAGTGCATATAATAGCAGTCATCTGCATATTGTATGAGAGACCCCTGGCTGAAGGACGAGTGAAGATTATTAGTAAAGATACTGAAAATGAGTGGTCCTAATACCGAGCCTTGGGGAACTCCAGTAGAAGTGTGGAGATAAGGCAATAGAGAGTTTTGTCATTTAACTGCCTGTTCTCTGTCAGCTAAGTAACTTAAAAAACAGTTAAGAAATGGAGGTGTTAGACCAGCATTTGAGAGATGAGATAGAAGAATAGGCTAAGAGACTGTGTCAAAAGGTTTTGATAAATCTAAAAATATGGTGGATACAAATTTCCTGAATTATGGACTTTGTTGACCATGTCCATGAAGGATATTAAGGCAGTTGCATTACTATGACCTGGTCTGAATCCATGTTGAGGTGGAGACAGGATTTCGTTATTAAGCAGGAAGTGCAACAGTTGCATGTGTACACATTTTTCAAGGAGTTTCAAGATGGGAGATAAAATGGCTATGGGACATAGTGGCTGAGCTGCCACCTCTGTGTAGAGGTAAAATAAATGCTCTTTTCCAGAGTTTTGGTACATAAGATTCTTGAATGGATCTGTTAATGAGTACACTAAGAGGGTAGGCAATAGCGTTTGCAGTAAGTTTTAGGTATTCAGTATGTAGAGTGTCTGCTGCATTAGAGCAGGGTTTTAGTTTGAGCAGTAGTCTTTTTATAGTAGAAGTTGGGACTGTAGTAAGTGAGAATTTGGGTAAAGCATTTCCTGTTGATTTATCAGAAAGTGAGGTAGGAGAGGAATGGAGCTGGGAGAGGTGGGATAGAAAAGTTGTACCAGTATCATTTGTAGTAGAGTGGTGTTGTGGAAAGTTAGCAGTGATATTTGATATAGAATTTATGAAGTGAATTGAAGAGACTGGCTTCTTGTTCAAGTGTTTTGTCTGGGTATGGGCACAGGTTCCTTTTAGTGCCAGGGTTTAGATGTGATCCTATGGATGACCAGAATTTTTTGTGACCCAGGATACGATTTCTTCCGGTATTGGTATGTTATTACCAATGGAATGTAAAGGACTGTGATACATATATTTTTGATTTATTAATTTTTTAGGAAAGAGACCAGGATTTCAGCACTGGAAAAGTGAGGGATATTATCTTTATATGGTAATATGCAGTAGATATTGGGGAAAGGAGTGCTATGCCACCTCATTTTTTTGTGAGGTCTATCAGTTCTTTTGCATTGTAGCCAGGAGGGACAAATTCTGAATCCGTTATATTTGACTTTAGCCAGGTCTCAGTGGCAGCAATGATACCTGGTTTATTAAGCATTATCCATGCATGAAGGTCAGTAGTTTTATTACAAATACTTTGTATGTTTAAAGTTATAATATGTAGGGATTTACAAGAGTTACTGGAGTTGGATGGTACTGGAAAGGTGGTGGGAGTGGGATCCGGATTAGGGTGGATGTCACCACAGGGGGACAGTATTGAAATGGTGTAGAACAGAGAAATGAATAGTGTAGCTGTTTAGAGTTGGTAGTATGGAGAAAGGGGTGTGGGTTGAATTTATTACAGGGATAGGGTTTTTTGTTGGGAGAAGTAGCACTTTGGAGAAGAGTAGTGGAGTTAGTTGATAGAGACTGGTTGATATTTCTGAATAGCTTTTGGATGGGGTTGGTAGGAAGGTGTTTAAAGATGTGGGCTTAGTAATAAATAAGCTTGAGGTGAGTGAAGAAAGACGTCATAGTGAAAGTATAAGCAGTGTGGCCAAATGGGAGGTAGTTTGAATTGCCAATGAGAAGAGGGAGTTAAAGATTACTTAGATATGATAGGCTAATTTCAAGCAGTGGATGGAGTTATGGGATTTAAGGTTAGGGATAGTGAGGGTGGGTGGGAATTGAGGGTAGGGTTGGGGAGCAGAATGAGCCCAAGCACAGCAAGGGTGAACAGAGCAGAGCAGGACCTGTATTCTGATAGTGGTAGCCATTAGAAATAGTCAGTAAGGTATTACTATTGTTATGCTACCATGTGGGGTTCCCCTACCAGGCTGATTGACTGGGAGATTAAGCCATTAAAAAAGTAAAAAAGTACATGTAACATCTGACTTAGTCAAATGGAACATGAGGAGAAAGTAAATTAATTGCTAGATTACTTAGAAAAAATAAAATGCAGCAAGGTAACCAGGGGGAAGGGCTGGGGGCTGAAGGCAAATAAAGAGTAAGGGTACAAACTATCTGTCTGTAATAGGTACAAACATATTATACAACTAACAAATAAAAAAGTTAAAGACAGGAATCTATGGAGTATTACAGCAGAGTAGGGACTGGTGGAAGATACCAGAGAGTCTTGGTGATGTGCAGTGGATGGCCATAGGAGACACAGGTTTTACAAAATGCAGTTAAAATGGCAGATTTATTTATTATTATTTGACATTTGTTGACTAGGTTTAGTTTGACTGAGCCAAAGCCCTTTTCATTGGAGGTCTGGGGAGAATAGCTCTACAATTACACAAAACATGTAGAATAACAAACATCAGCTACTGCAAATTATAAAAATGAATTAAGATATGAAGTACATGATTAATAACCCAGAGAGCAAATACATTCTAACATCAATAAAAACAAGCTACACAATGACATATATTAATAAACCTACGAAGAGGGGAAAGAGGTGAGAGGTTAAGTGGAAATCAATATGCTATCAGAAACCAGACACTACTAATAGGAAAGAATATGGGGGCAAACAGTGAGAAGAAGGAAGACAGTAGAATGAAGGAGAGCAGGAGATGTAGTGAGACACAGAAAGAGGTGGGAAATGGTAGAGAAAGTAAAAGAATAACTAAGGAATGGGAAACTATAGGACAAAGTAGGGGAGACAGGTAACGAGTTTAGGTAGATCAAAGAGAGTAAAACAAAGGAAGGTAGGGCCAGAATACAGGTCACAGTATGTGGTGTTAGGCAAAGTGGTTCAATTAAATGACACTATCAATTCAAGAACACTACTATAGTACATTAGTCTTAGCAGGTATTCACACCCGTTGTAAAAATAAGTCACTTCTAATACACCATAATGATTAATATGGCAAACACCAACTAGCTGGTATAGTAATGCAGCACTTAAATTGTTACATTGAATCAGCAAAAGAGGAAGTTGAGCTAGATACAATTACAGCCAGTGCAGCAGTGCAAGCATTTCATAGCATGCAAAACACACCCAACAATGTAAGCCAACAATTAAGCAGCATATTAACTATGTATAGAGCATGCTTGCATGAGGATAATTACAACTGTAAAAAACAACAAAGTTCTACCTTTTGTTGAACCACAGTTAGACAAAGAAGTAAAATTCCATATGCTCGAGGCTTGCATATCAGTAGAACACGCTATGGGTTACCTAAATGATGAACAGCATAGCCAAAGATGATGGGGAAGCTAACAGGAAATTTTTAAAGTTGCAAGGCATGACGGGAGGAAAGAGTTGAGTAGAAAATCCCAGTTGGTGAAATGGTTCAGGACCTGGACTCTGATAGGGGCAGCCATCAAGAACAATCAGTAAGGTATTAAATCCTATTGTTATGCTACCATGTGGGTTTCCCCTACTGGGCTGCCTGACTGGGAGATTAAACTGTTAAGACTTCATCTGACTTTTGCAGTGACAAACTTGATTTGGAGGTGAAATGTGACCTCTTTGACAAGGATAACCCAGACAGATATGCATACTGCAGAGCTTAACTGGGTGAGTGATTCAGAGAGCTAATACACAATTCTGGAGCATGTGGCATAGAGGCTGGTATATATATATATATATATATATATATATATATATATATATATATATATATATATATATATATATATATATATATATATATATATATATATATACATATATATATATATATATATATATATATATATATATATCATACATTTGATTTATTGGTATGTTTAGGTACAGACCTGATTTCTGCCAGAAGGTTTGAAGAGCACTGAAAAAGAACCATCATAAACACATCTTGAAGGTCCTAGCCCCAAAACTACAGTCATGCATAAAGGCTAAAGTATGGCTTTAGCTACAGTGGTATCCTTAATGTAAACACCTGTGATATTAAGAAGCTACTCTTTTTTAATACCTTTATTAAATTTTCACTTTAGACACAGGCATACATACATAAACAGAAAAGAGAACAAACCATATTTACACTTTTTTTCATTTACATCCATTATATATTACGTATATGTTCTCTTTCTTTATAACTGTCATTCAGTCCAACATTACATAAACTGCTCAATTCCTACCTCACTCCTCCTCCTGAGCACCATTCTGTATGTATTGTTTCCACAACTCCCTTTTATTTCTATGTTTTTTGCTCCTTCCCTTTTCTAAAGATCCCACTTTCAATTATTTTAACTCCTTTGCAATAGTCAATAGCTCAAATGCAGATGATTTAAATGTTTACTTCCATTTGATTGTAACTGATTTTTTGGTATCCAATTGAATTAAAGTGAAGGCTTTACTATGTCTAGGCAATTCAGATTCTGTATCCCAGCTCAAAAGAATAATTTCCTTTGAAATGGCAATTTTCTCCTCCAGTATTTCTGATAGAGTACTCTGTAGGAATTTTTTTTTAATCTGCCAACGCATTACTCTCCCAAAAACAACATGGTCCCTGTTACCTCATTCTTCCCATCACACCTCCAGCATTTGAAACTACCTGAAGAAAAATTCTTTTAAGTCTGCTTGGGGTATAAAATAGCAATGCAAGCACTTCTAAGTAAAACACCTGAACTTTGTTGCATACCTGGAAGCCAAAGACATATCTTCCCATTTTTCATAGGTGAGTACTGGGCCTGCCGTTATGGACTATTTTAAATCTAACCAGTTTTCCCCTTAGTGAAAATTAAACCTTGTTCTTTTTGATTGTGATGTAAACACCTTACCATTATGCCAACCCCAACTCTAAACTGCTGGCTAATTAGATTGAAACCCTGCATCACCTGTCTTAGTCCTCTAAACTCACTTCATTTACTCCTTGTGCCAAAGAAAAAGTCTTTCCAGTCCTTCTTCCCAATACTTTTTTAAACATTTCTGATTGATTCTTACAGTTATCTTGCAATATTTTATATTCCCTGTGTTAAATAAATTGTTAAAATCAGACTGTAAAAATCATCTGGCATTTAAAAACAATGTCAGTCAATAACAAACAGTAATGCAGGAGACTCAAGTATCTAATTTACAACTAATCTAATGTACATTAGGAGGCAAAAAACCATACACAAACTTGTACAGAATTTTGTCTAACTTTATTTAGGCAGTGTTTGCCATTTTATATCATTTACAATCAGCTTTTGCCCACCTCACTGACGTGGTCAGTGACAGGGTCTTTACATCATAGTAACTTATGAAAAAGTGCTGAGATAGTGCTTTTCAAAAATCTTTTTCCCATGAGAATATTGCAGCCTTGCAAAGCACCTGGTCAATCACAATGTCCTTCCGAGGATGTAGCCAATTCAAGGCTCTTAGATTAGCTCGAATACAATGGATGAATGTCTCTTTAATACATTTCTTTGTCTCTCTGTTCACCAGCTGGACATTATCTCTGATAGTGCGCACAAGGCCATTCTTCTGGTGGAAGCAGGAAAAGATACACATGCACACAGATTCATTATTTTCTAACTTTGCAAAATAATCTTTACTGACAGAAATGAGCCAGCCGAGCTGCCAAGGCCAAGTTTCTAATCACACTGCAGCTTATGCTTCAAGCAATAATATGCGAGTTTATTTCTACTGTTATTCTAGTAAAACAGAATTAAATGCATTACATATCATACTATTTTTCTACCTTTGCTCTCCATATAGATTTGAGCACATTTATTCCTGTCTAAAGCACACATTTCCCTAACAGTTTATAGATGTTTGAATACAGATTTTTCTGACATTCTCCCTCCTGTTAATGCATTTCATTCTATTTGAAACATAAACAATATCATTTCATTTCTTAGCCTTTTCCTTTTCAAGGACTTTCAGCTAAGTTAGTCATTGGTTTTATATTTCAGAAAAAGCATTATTTGAAATTAATCTTTTAATTTCAACACTTTGGTAAAAAGTTTCAGTAACAGATATATCAACAAATTTTTGATTAATCTTTTCATGCAGGGAATTTCACAGTAAACACATGCTCCTATTAGGAGTATACCCACACAAATAGCAATTAAATGTTTAATAGGATGGAACCCCACCCCCCCAAACAGATTCTGGCAAAAGTCCGTCAGTGGGTTTGGGCCTGGTTTAGTCATTGCTGATACTTGCTGAATTACCTCTAGGTGGTCATTGATTTTATGTTGGTTGTCTGGAATGTGCACAGCATTTTTCTTCGTGTACCACCTCTTGCCGCTAGGGTGAAGTAAAGAGCCATTCGATTTTGTAGCACAACAGTTTTTATCGCATTCAGTTCATTAGTCACCAATTCTAGGGTGGAAAAAGTTGCATTGCTCATGACTTCTTGACAGCTTTCTCAGCTCCCAGATCGATTTGACTGCTCCATAGGCTGGTGGTATTCCTGCCCTGGATATAACACTGTTGCCCAAGTTCATATGAGTCAATTTACTTTTGTCTTTCACTGAATTATGGCCTTTTCAACCAGCTTCGATTTTACCAACTGGATTCACAGGTTTTTTTCACTGGACCTTCAGATTCTCGAGCTGTTTTCCTTACGTTTCAGATCTTACCCAAAGGTAATTCTGCAGTATGTCTTATTGCTGAAACCAGATAACCCAAAAACAACTGCGGACCAATTCTCAGGTAACCATTTATATGCCTTTTTCCCACAAATAAAATCATTACTTTGGTACTAATACGTGTTATCCCTGCATGAAACATTTTTCTATTCTTAATAGACAATTGCTTAGTTAAGACTGGATTGTCACATACTGCATTTAATGTAGTTTTCATTGAACTCAGATATGAATCATGGTTAGTATCACAAACAGTACCCCACTTTTGACTTTAATGTAACATTTATAAGACATTGTTATATTACCATTACTCCAGCCCACCTGGAGGGTATCACTTTGTAGAAACATACAACTCCTTTTGTGTGACAGGTAAAAATAAAGCAATTTTGTCCTGTGATTTCACAGTTTCTGTATCAAGAACACTTTTCCAAGTCTCATTTTATTCCCAGAGGGACAGTGGACATTAACAGTCTCTTATATGTTGTTGGTATAGCTGTACAAACTCAGCAATTTGAAATGTGCATAGTTTCTGTATGCACAAGCTTCATGGTCAGGTATGTGTTAAAGTTTGGATGCCAGTCTATAAACAGTTCATCACGTCTTCTCACTTTCACTCGTGTGGTTGAGTGCAGAGAAAAACCACAATAAGAGAAAAATTGTCATATTTAGTCAACAAATGCACTGCCAAAGAAAATAATTATGCAATAGTTCTTGGGTTGCTCTGCTTTTTGTTTGCTTTACTCTTGGCCATTTTGCCCTTGTGTATCAGTCACAAAGTTCTTATTCAGCTGAAAGTTCTTTTGTCTGAAAAGAGTTAAACTGCAAAACAGATTTATTTATTAACAGTTTCTTTATATAATTAGCTGGTGAACTGTCAGCCTCCAGCTCTGCAGGCATGAGAGCTTTTACTGAGGCACATAATATGCCCTTCCAAATACTACTTCAAAGGGGATCAAACCCTTTACATTTGTTACTGTTTTCATGCTCAGCAATGCTAGAGGTAAACAACAAATCCAATTCTTCTGAGTCTCACTCATCAACTTCCTTAACTTGTTTTTTTAAAATCCCATTGTACCTCTCCACCAGTCCTGCTGACTGTGGGTGGTAAGCACAGTGATTCCTTAAGGAAATCCCAAAAAAAATCTCCCAAGTTGTTGAATTGTCTGATTGACAAAATGTGTCCCATTGCCGCTATAGATTCTTTCCGGTATGCCAAATCTAGGAATTATTTCCTTTACTAGGGCCTTTGCCACTGTTGCTGCATTCGATTCCTGGTTGGAAAAGCTTCTACCCATTTTGAAAACATATCTATGATCACTAAACAGTATTTCTTTCCTTCACATTTATTCAACTCTATGAAGTCCATACAAATAGTATGGAATGGATATGGTGGTGTAGGAAACTCCCTTGCTTGTTTTAAATGCTCCTTGTGCATGGTGCTTGTTACAAGTGTGACAAGCTGCACAAAATTTTATTGTATAATTTATGTATCCATATGTTTGGAATATTTTATTTACTAACTGTACCATCCCCTGTTGAGACATGGCTCTGCCCATGGCTCAACAAAGCTGCATATCTAAATAAATTAGACGGCAATATTGTTTTTCCCTTTGGAAATGTACAGTCCATTCTCAAAAATTGCACCTTGTTTTACCCAGTTTTGTTTTTCTGCTTTTGTAGTAAGCATTTGCATTGTTTTTAACATGTCTAAATCTAAAATCTCAAAGGGTTGTAATTTTTCATTTAAAAATAAAGTTTCTGAGTCTGAGGCTGCTTGCTTTGCAGCTGCATCAGCTCGTGCATTACCTTTTGAAATCTTATCCTGTTGTTTTGTATGAGCTACACATTTACAAATAGCTACTTTGGTAGGCAACTGAATAGACTCTAATAGCTCCAAAATAAATTGCGCATGATTAATAGGTTTTTCACTGGATGTAATCATCCCTCTATTTTCTTTATTGTTGTGCAAACACATGCACTGTAGAAAAAGCATACTGATTATCAGTATATATGTTTACTTTTTTGCCTTTTACTAAAATACATGCTCCTGTCAAAACTACCAGTTCTGCTGCTTGAGCATACAAGTTGTGTGGCAAAGTTTGTGCTTCTAGATTTTTAGTGTCTGTAACTACTGCATACCCCACCAGATTTTTCCCTGTAGGACCCCTTCTGCATGAGCCATCCACGTAATATGTCACCTCAGCATCATCCAAGGGCATATCTGTAAGATCTTGTCTAGGTAAAGCTAACTGTTCATATGAGGTTGACTCAGCAGTATGGTCATACATGAAAGATGTCTAGCAGGAGAAAGGTATGCAACTTTTTCTTGTAGCAGAATTATTGCAACTGCATGAGGCATTCTCAATGTGAGAGGGTGGAATAACACCACTGAGGCTGAAGCCTGCACTGCCATTGCTGCTGCAACTACTGCTTGTACACAGTGAGGCAAAGATTGCACCACTGGGTCTAACTGTGATGAATAGTAAGCTATGGGGCATTGCTTATCCCCATGTTGTTGCTTTAATACTGATGTCATGTACCATTGCTTACAATCTATGGTCTAAAAAAACGTTTGTGATAACTTGGAAGTCTTAAAACTAATGAAGAAGCTATTAACTGCTTCAACCTGCAGAAAGCCATTTCTGCTTTGTTTTCCATCGTAAAATAATTTGGTACCCAGCTTCAACAAAAATTAGTTGTACCTAAGAAAGACATTATTTCTTTTTAGTTGTTGGTTTGGGTGCTTGCAAAATTGCTGTGTTTTTTTTCTTTCCCCTTATCTAGTATTTTACCTTTATTGAATATCACATATCCCAGGTATCTAACCTGTGTTTTTTCCCAAAGTTGTAACTTACTTTTGTTTACTTTGTGTCCTTGTATTACTAAAAATTTTAATAATGCTACTGTATTCACCCTGCACTGCTGCTGGGTGCTGCTAGCAAGATGTCATTTACATAAAGTAAAATTTGACTACCTTCTGGTGGGGTAGACCCTGCCAGGTTGCTAGCCATTTTTGTGCAAATATTATTGGGCTCTCACAATATCCCTGTGGTAGTCGAGTATATGTATACCTTTTACCCTGAAATGTAAATGCAAACCAATATTGACTATCAGGATGTATAGGTATTGAAAAGAAAGCATTGCTTATATCTACCACAGTAAAATACTTCTGTTGTGGCTTTAAATCATTTAACAAGGTATGTGGGTCTGGCACCGTGGGTGCTCTAGGTATTACTGCATTATTTACAGCTTATAAATCTTGTACCATCTGCCATTCCCGTTTGCTTTTTAACAGGAAATAGGGTGTATCACATGGTGAATCAGGAGATTCTACCAGTACTCCTTTTGAGTAATGCTGCTTATTATAGGCTTAATTTTTACTTTTGCATTCTTTTCCAAAATGTATTGTCTTTTCTGTGGTCTAAAAGCTGACTTTGGGGTAATTGCAACTGGTCCTGCTGCTTGAATAAGCCCTACATTTAACTTGCCTGTTGACCACAGAGTTGTTGGAATTTTACACAAGGCCTCTTCTTTTCTTTTAATAAAATGCTAATCAGCTGTCCTTACTAGATTGCAAGTGTACAGCTGTATGTGTCTGTGTCAACCAATTCAGTTTTGTTTTTATATCCCTTGTCCTGACATTTCTAAATCAGTCTGTTTTCCCATTTTGTTACCTTTTTTCTAAGTCTGCCCATTTAACACTTTTGTTTTTTGTCAAGCTGACATGTGGCAGTCTATTGGACTTATACAATCTCATGAACTCCTGAGGTAATGAACAGCTTACTACACTGTTTCCCTCAGTATCCCAGCATAAAGTTTGTAATATTAATTTGTCAGCAGGATTCTTACTTATATTCCTTATCAGGTCCTGGTGTGCTACAGTAGTATGGAGTACAATGTAACAAGTGCTGCTGATCAGTGTCAAGGGAAGGTACCTTACTGATGGCTACGTTTATCAGTTCTTTGGTTACTGCCCCTGGACCAATCATAACTAGGTCCTGGCTGTACCAATAATAGGCTTCACCCTCTGATCACACCACAAAAGCATCCATTTGTCTTTGTGCTTCCATACCCTGCATGGTAGGAACTACTGCTATGCCAAATATTTGCACAAGGTCTCTTTCCAGTAAGTTTACTGGATATTTTTGCAGAAACTACAATTTTACTTTTTTGAGTCATACCTGAAACAGG
Organism: Protopterus annectens; assembly: GCF_019279795.1. NCBI lineage: Eukaryota > Metazoa > Chordata > Ceratodontiformes > Protopteridae > Protopterus > Protopterus annectens. The sequence continues at coordinate 1,366,173,995 of NC_056735.1, read as the reverse complement.
GTCAGTTATTGCTATATTATGGGAAAGTGGTTCCCTGTATAGCTGTCCATTTGCTGCTTTTACTAATATATAATCAGGTGATTCAGAATGTTTTGGTAACTTGGAGGGGTGTATCAAAGTCCGTGACGCTCCTGAGTCACACAGGAATTTGACCTTTTTTCCCTCCACCAGAAGTGTTACTTCTGGTTTTGTATTTGCTAGGTAGAGCTCCAGGCTCAACAATGGATGAATGTCTCTTTAATACATTTCTTTGTCTCTCTGTTCACCAGCTGGACATTATCTCTGATAGTGCGCACAAGGCCATTCTTCTGGTGGAAGCAGGAAAAGATACACATGCACACAGATTCATTATTTTCTAACTTTGCAAAATAATCTTTACTGACAGAAATGAGCCAGCCGAGCTGCCAAGGCCAAGTTTCTAATCACACTGCAGCTTATGCTTCAAGCAATAATATGCGAGTTTATTTCTACTGTTATTCTAGTAAAACAGAATTAAATGCATTACATATCATACTATTTTTCTACCTTTGCTCTCCATATAGATTTGAGCACATTTATTCCTGTCTAAAGCACACATTTCCCTAACAGTTTATAGATGTTTGAATACAGATTTTTCTGACACCCTGTGACAACCGTGCCCTGGCCCAGCAAACAAGGAGCCTCAATCCTCACCACTAACACCAGGGAGGTCGTCTCCTAGAGGAGGAAAGGATAACTAATACACACAGTAAAGCACAATTTTCCTTAAGTGCACACAGAGATCACAGTTAGTCTGGGGCTGGTTGCTCCCTTGCTCACCAGGTCCCCAATAAGACTCCCCACTGGCACAGCTATAGGGTCCAGGTCTCAGCCTAGCTGGGCAAGCTAAAACCTACAGTACCCTCTCTGTCCAACCAGTGCTTCATGTCCCTGCCAAGTAGCTGACACAACACACACACTTTGAGATAAGTATTTATACAACTTCACAGACACTCCTGGGAAAGGTTGACACAGATTATTCAACTGTGCCCCTTTACCCAGACTATACGGTAGTAGTTACTGCCACCACCCAATTAATAATATCAGCTACTAAAAGGCCCTTAAAAGGGTTCCAATTATTACTGTGCAATATTAATATCCAATGGTAGTATGACTAACAGTCTCAATGATTAATTTGGAGTGACTTAGACAGTAAACTCTGTAAATATGCAATGTATTCTAGAGCTTATCTCTACACAAAGCAGCCACAGGTAGAAGGTTTTAAACATATTTAATAATAAATAATTAAAACACAAGACAAAACTACTACACCACAGAGATATCTAAGAGTTCACAGATCACACAGAAACTTAAAATAATACAGTAGGACAGGTCTGATTACACAGAAAAATACTTAATCTAACTTTCTAATCTTTTGCTAATCTTAAGAGAAAACACAGTGCTACAATCCTACTTACATACATAAAGAGCATAGGTAGTGCTGGGTTAGATGTCCAAAGTCAAAATGCTTACTGGTCTCTTGTGATAAATAGTATTTAAACATCACCAACAAACATGTCTCTGACTCCTCCCCAGATTACATAATTTTTGACACTTAGGTTTTCCCAATATTCATATTGCATTATCTTGACACCTACTCTGAGTTCCCATGCTAATAGAAACTCCATTTACCTTATTTAGCAAGCTAACACATGCACAGGAAAATACAACAGTAAATGGCATTTCACATATACACTCTAGCAATTAGTCCTTAGTTAACACAATAGACAGAATGTATTCAGCCAGCCTGACCGGAACCAACTTTAAAGATCAATGAATGTCATAAAATCATTTCAATTTCAAAAGACAAATTTGAAAGGCTTGACTTAGTTTTTCTTTACAGCAAGGGGGCAGTGTTGTAACAATCTTGAAGTTCACATTTCACAATATTCTTTCTCATTCAAGAAAACATGCCTGTATTTTACATTTTTTATACAAATGATAGAATTATGTATTAAATTCTATTTGACTAGGCTGGCAGCCTTAGACCATCTCTCCCCAATCATCACATCTCCCCCCCCCCTGGGAACTCAAGCAAGATTTTCAAGTTCCCCTTGAGAAACATCACTTGAGAGTGTCAGGTCTATCTGGGTATACCTCACCCCATTCCCTGCCTTGAGAGCCCAGCTGCATTGGCATTGCTACTCCCACTGCGGTGCTGCACTGACATATATGCTTGCAACCCCAGACTCCATCTTAGCCACTTGGCATTTTGCTGACTGGCTCTGTTTAACCATATTAGAGGGTTGTGATCTGTCAGTACAGTGACTTTTCTTCCTTACAGGAAAAGGCTGACGTTTTTGTAGTGTCCACACTATGGCTAGACATTCCTTTTCTACCACTGCTTATCATTCCTCCCTGGGTTGGAGCCAACAACTGAGGTAAACCACTGGGTGCTCTTCTTCTTCTGAAGAAATCTGGCTAAGTACAGCCCCTACCCCATAGTTTGAAGCATCCACCTGCACAACAAATTATTTGCTATAGTCTGGACTGGCTAAGACAGGGGGTCCTCCCAAAGCTTCCTTAAGCTTCTGAAATGCCTGCTGACATGCTGGGGTCCACACTACCTTATCTGACCTGTTCTTCCTTATCAGGTTTGTTAGGGGAGCAGCTATGGTACTATAAATGGGAACACACTTTCTGAAGTACCCTGCTGTCCCTAAGAATGCCCTCACCTGCTTTTTGGTAACAGGTGCAGGCCATGCCTGAATAGCTTCCACTTTGGCAGGTTCTGGCCTTATCTTACCACTCCCCAATCTATGTCATAGGTAGGAGACCTCTGCCATACCCACGTGACATTTGCTCGGCTTAATGGTCAACCCTGTCCTCTGTAGTCTGCCCAGCACCTCCCTGACATGCTGAAAGTGCACTTGCTAGGAATGGCTGTAGATAGCAATATCATCCATGTAAGCAAGGGCAAACCTCTCCTGCTCCTGCTAAGATATGATCTACCAGCCTCTGAAAAGTCGCTGGGGCATTCTTCATCCCAAAGGGCATCTTTGTGAACTCATACAAGCCAAAAGAAGTCACAAAGGCTGACTTCTGTCTAGCACTGGGAGTCAAGGGCACCTGCCAGTAACCCTTGGTAAGATCAATGGCTGTAAGATACTTAGCCCCACCCAGCTGCTCTAGGGCCTCATCTGTCCTAGGCATGGGGTAAGCATTTGACTCTGTGTGACTATTTAATTTCCTGTAATCCACACAGAACATGTTGCTGCCATCCATCTTTGGCACCAACACCACTGGTGAGGCCCAGGGACTGTTGGACTCTTGAATCACTGCAGTTCCAACATCTCCTGTACCTCTTCCTTCAGAGTCTGTTTGACTCTCTCAGGCACCCTATAAGGGGCCTGCCTAATAGGCCTTTGGGGTCCTGTATCCACCTGCTGCTGCACCAGGTGGGTGCTCCCTGGTTTTCTGGTGAACATGCCCCCAAACTCCTGCAACTCTGCTTGGATTTCTCGAACCTGGGTAGAAGATAGCTGCTGGGACATTGCTACCCCTTCCACCGAGGTGTCAGCCCAAGCCTCACTGAGGAGATCAGTCACAAGATCTCTCTCAGACTCCTCCTGCAATCCACTGCAAATGCTCAGCACAAGGGCCTCCCTATCATGGTATGGTTTCATCATGTTAACATAGTATAACTTGTGCCCCTGCCATCTGCCTAGCACTTCCACCATGTAGTTAACATCACTTACCTTTCTTACCACATTGTAGGGTCCATCCCAAGCAGCTTGTAACTTGCTGTGTCTGACAGGAATGAGAACCATTACCTGCTGCCCTACAGCATACTCTCTAGCTCGAGCATTCCTGTCACGCCACACCTTTTTCTGTTGTTGGGCTTCTGCCAGATTCTCCTGAGCCAGACCCATGAGTTCCCTGAGCCTTGTCCTGAGGTTCAGGACATATGCCACAACAGACTCCTTGTGAGACTCACACTCACCTTCCCACTCATCTCAAATTAAATCTAGAGGTCCCCTCACCCTATGCCCATACAGCAACTCAAAGGGTGAAAAACCTGTGGATCCCTGGGCAACCTCTCTCTAAGCAAACAACAGAGGGGGAAAATAGTTGTCCAACTTATTCCCTCCAGTAAAGCTGTTTTGAGTGTGTAGCTTTAACTCCTAATGGGCGTGGCTTCAGCATTTAAAAATTGAAGTTATCACCATACATTTTTAACAAATACCCATTGACAGAGGTCATATATCAATACAATTGTGTTTTGCTTGCCATCATGTATGCTTCAAGATAAATATTTCCGATACAGTGTATGTAACACGGTTTTGGAATTATTATTGCAAATATGAACAGGCAATATTTGATGCCTAGAGGAGCAGTAGGGTGTAACTGCAGAAACGCCTGGAGACGTCACTCGGCTGTAATGAGTTACTGATCTACAAATGCCCATAGCATGGACTTGATTGTAGAGTTTAACCTCTCAACAAGACCATTAGTCTGGGGATGGTAGGGGGTGTTCTTCATGTGCTTCACCCCACAGGACTTTCACTGACAAGCCAGCAGGTCTGACATAAAATTGGCACCTCTGTCAGACAGTATTTCCTTTGGGAAACCTACCCTGCTGAAAATCTCTAGCAAAGCATTTACCACCTTCTCTGCCTCAATGGAGGACAAAGCCAGGGTATCGTGTAGCATAATCTACAATCACTAGGATATACTTTTTACCTGTGGAACTTGGAGTACTCAGAGGACCCACAATATCCATAGCTACACCCTGAAATGGCTCCTCAATCAAAGGCAAAGGCATCAAAGGAGCTTTCACCTTGCCTCCTGCCTTGCCTACCTTTTGGCACTGCTCACAGGTCCTGCAGTACCCTGTTACATCTCTGGAAATTCCAGGCCAATAGAAGTTTTGCATAATATGCCTCTTTGTATGTTTTATGCCCATATGATCTGCAAAGGGAATATCATGGGCTATGGCTAGAAGTGCTAGATGGTAAGCTCTAGGCACTACCAACTGCTGTACTATCTCACCTTCTAGCCCTCCCTCAGGGGTCCACTCTCTGTACAGTAACCCTTTGTTCCAGTATACAGATTCCCCCTTCCCTTGAGAATCAGGTGCCACCCTAGCTACCTGCCTCAGGTCTTGCAATGTAGGGTCTGAGAGCTGAGCCTGTCTCAAGTCTCTCCTTGTAACCCTTCCCAGCTCCCCTTCCACAGGAAGTCTGGCATCCTCTGACAGCGGTGCTTTACTGTAAGCCTGGGTACTACTACTCACCTCTACCTTTGCAGTTACCCTGTCCAAGGGAACATCAGTACCCACAAGCAGCTGTGGCTCACCTTCAGTCTCACTGCTACAGCGTAGCTCACTCCCTGTAGTAACCACCTCAGCATTCCTGGCTGCAAGTATGCAGTCTGTCTGGGTCTCCCCAGGCTACCAGACCCACATGCTTGTCTCCTAGCCTCACTGCATGTAACTGCATAAGTACATAGTACTGCCTCATCCAAATCCTTCCCTCTCAGGACATCTGCAGGATGGTAGTTCCATACACCTGTTGTCTCAAGACAACCCACTGTTGGCATTTTGTCTTTACCACTACTGGCTCCCACACATTTTGTTCCCCACCTTGCCTCTGTGGACATCTGTATGCCACATGGCCCCACTGGCTGCATTCAAAACATTTAACCCTAGCTGCTGGACATGTACCTGGACTAGTGACTTCCCCTGCTACTGGTGGATTCTGTTGGAGCAGTCTGTGCTACCCATCATGGGTTCCTTTAGTCCCATGAGCAGTACTGGGGGTCCCTTTCCTGTGCAGGGCTGTCCTGCTGGCCAGGTATAGGTCTCCCCTTTTCCCCAAATCCTCTGAAGTAGCACACTGTCTATCGGCTAACCAGATCCTCATGTCCTCAGGCAAAGTGCTAAGAGCTTGTTCCCTTACCAAAAGGTCTGCCAACCCTTCATAATTGGTGACCTGACATCCACTCACCCAGCTATGAAAATAAGTGCTCAGTTCAACAACATATTCACATACATTTTCATCTGCCTTGCGTCTATGCTCACAACATTTTTCCTATGCATTTCAGGTGTTAGCTTAAAACATTCTAATAAGTGTCTTTTTACAGCAGTATAATCAAAACAGTCAGTGTCATGCATTTTTGCTAAAGAAGTTACAGCTTTACCATGGAGTAAGGGGGTCAGGAACAGTACTCAGAGCCCTTGGTCAACGTCATACTGTTTACATACCCGCTCAAACATATGAATGAAGTTATCAAAATTATCCCCCTCTTTAAACTGTGGAAGAAATTTACTGACCTTTTGTGCTTCTGGGGTCCAGTTACTCCCTTCCCCATTACCTCCATGACTCTGATGAAGAGTCCGCATTTCCCTCTCATGCTTTCTCTGCCATTCATTTTCCTAAGCTTGTAGACTCCTCATTTTCTTGGCTGCTTCCAGTTCCATACGCCTGGCCTCCAACTCAAGTCTCTTTAGCTCCAGCTGGATTTTTAAGTCCACTGCAGAAAGGTTGAGCTGTCCATTCTCTGAGGATATTGTATCTTCACTGTCAGTCTGATTGTCCTCCAGGCTGCTGTTTTCTGATGCAGCTATAACCAAGGCTGCAATCAGGTCTGCTTTAGTCAGGTTTCTATGCACCGGTCCCCTAGCCTGTTACATCTCCGCCAGCTGGCTCCATGTCAGATTTCCATACCCTTCTGCTGACATGCTGCCTGCTCACTCTGACTAACACTAAGCTAACAAAAGAAATAAAACAATTGTGATCTGAACTCTGAGTATACACTGCGTGGCTGTTTTAGAGTACAAAACACTTTTAGAGATCACTGTATATAAGCTACAGGAATTCGCTCTACCCACACCACTACAAGCCAATTAGTATGTGAAGTAGATCCCACCACTGCCAAATACTTGGGATGACCGTGCCCTGGCCCAGCAATCAAGGAGCCTCAATCCTCACCACTTACACCAGGGAGGTTGTCTCATAGAAGAGGAAAGTATAACTAACACACACAGTAAAGTACAATTTCCCTTAAGTGCACACAGAGATCACAGTCTGGGGCTGGTTGCTCCCTTGCTCACCAGGTCCCCAGTAAGACTCCCCACTGGCACAGCTATAGGGTCCAGGTCTCAGCCTAACTTGGCAAGCTAAAGTTTCCAGTACCATCTCTGTCCAACTAGTGCCTTGTGCCCCTGCAAAGTAGCTGACACAACACACACACACTTTGAGATAAGTGTTTATACAACTTTACCGACACTCCTGGGAAAGGCTGACACAGATTCTCCAGCTGTGCCCCCTTTACCCAGACTATATGGTAGTAATTACTACCACCACTCAGTTAATAATATCAGCTACTAAAAGGCCCTTAAAAGGGTGTCCAATTATTACTGTGCAATATTAATATCCAATGGTAGTATGACTAAACAGTCTCAAGGCTTAATTTGGAGTGACTTAAACAGTAAACTCTATAAATATGCAATGTATTATAGAGCTTACCTCTACACAAAGCAGCCACAGGTAGAAGGTTTTAAAAATATTTAGTAATAAATAATTAAAATACAAGACAAAACTACTACACCACAGATATATCTAAGAGTTCACAGACCACACAGAAACTTAAACTAATACAGTAGGACAGGTCTGATTACACAGAAAAATACTTAATCTAACTTTCTAATCTTTAGCTAATCTTAAGAGAAAACACAGTGCCACAATCCTACTTTCATACATAAAGAGCATAGGCAGTGCTGGGTTAGATGTCCAAAGTCAAAATGCTTACTGGTCTCTTGTGAGAAATAGTATTTAAACATTACCAACAAACATGTTTCTGGCTCCTCCCCAGATTACATCATTTTTGACACTTAGGTTTTCCCAGTATTCATATTGCATCATCTTGACACCTGCTCTGAGTTCCCAGGCTTATAGAAACTCCATTTACATTATTTAGCAAGCTAACACCTGCACAGGAGAATACAACAGTAAAAGGCATTTCACATATACACTCTAGCAATTAGTCCTTAGTTAACACAATAGACAGAATGTCTTCAGCCAGCCTGACCGGAACCAACTTTAAAGATCAAAGAATGTCATAAAATCATTTCAATTTCAAAAGACAAATTTGAAAGGCTTGACTTTTATTTTTCTTTACAGCAAGGGGGCAGTGTTGTAACAATCTTGAAGTTCACATTTCACAATATTCTTTCTCATTCAAGAAAACGTGCCTGTATTTTACATTGTTTTATACAAATGATAGAATTATGTATTAAATTCTATTTGACTAGGCTGGCAGCCTTAGTCCATCTCTCCCCAGTCGTCACATTCCCTACTAATTATCCCGTAATAGATTTGACTAAACGCTCTGCCAGAGCAGATCATTCACTTAGGCCTCCCTATTCCATTCTCAGTGCTTATATTGTGATATCAGTCTGCTCTTTTTGGAACGTCCTGCACAAAGTGTGTGTGTGTGTGTGTGTGTGTGTGTGTGTGTGTGTGTGTGTGTGTGTGTGTGTGTGTGTGTGTGTATGTGTGTGTATGTGTGTGTGTTTCTGTATATGTCTGTGTTTCTGTATAGACTTGTATATCCATACACAAGTCACTGTAATGACACCAGGGTTTTACACGTTTGAAGTCTTCAAAATGTAAAGTAAATAAGGTGTGTTCAGGGGTCTACTTCATATGACCTAAATTTCATTTGACCTAAAACTCATTTCACTGACAATGAGCACTGGCAATCTATAGAGCACTGTAAAGCAAGTAAAAGGTATATGCCCTGTTCTCCACTGTATTGCAACCCTGGAGTTAGAATATATAGTTGGGGTGTGTGTGGGGAGCACAGCCCTCCACACTGGGGGGGTGTGGGGTGTAGCCCCCCAGCTAGTTTGATTATATATTCTCTGGTTTGATTTTATATTGTTTAGTAGAACTGAACTTTGTGGAAGGCTACGCCCCCCAAACCCCCCTAACTATATATTCTAACTCCAGGGTTGCAATACAGTGGGGAACAGGGCATATACATTTTACTTGCCTTACAGTGCTCTACAGACTGCCAGTGTTCATTGTCAGTGAAATGAGTTTTAGGTCAAATGAAATTTATGTCAAATGAAGTTTAGGTCATTTGGTCTCAGTCAAATGAATTTCAATCATATGAAATTTAGGTCATATGAAGTAGACCCGTGTTCAGATGCATCAGATTTATTTCTTAGGATGTTTTCATTCATTTAAAAAAAGACTGGACACTTCTGCTATTTATCCTAGACTCAGAGCTGTTTCTAAACATTTGTTGCTCAGTAGCTAAAGGTGGTGCATTATAAGTGACCTTTAGCTATCCTAGAAGTTGCAAATCCCATCCCTCCTGTACAGATATTTTAATTATGAATGAGCCTCAGCTGTTCTTCAACTTACCTGTTCTACTGCAAGGAGGCTTTAACAGGTGTTTTGCTGATTTATTCTTCCGTTTACTTTTTAGGGAATAAACTGCATGGAAAGCAACATTTGTTAATTCTGACATGTAAATAGGCAGTTGACCAATATTGCTTAATATATCACTTTAAATTGTTTTACCATAATTATCAGTATCTGTGGCTAACACTTAATATCATATTAGATAGAGATTGTGAACCCTGCCCCTGATAAGCAGTCTGTCACCATTCATACCATGAATGACAACTAATGATGTCATCTCCTGTAGCAGGAGAAATCCCCACATCATACAGTTTATCTCCATTGCAGGGTTTGATCTAAACCTTTGCATACATAAGTACTTCAGCCTGTCCAATAATAATTCTCCAAAACTTATTTGGAATGGGTGATGCATGGTGATGGTGGTTAGCAGGCACATCTATATTAAAAACATCATTTTTGGTAGTAATGTTACATGCATCTGTCTAGCTATTGTCCTGCTGTTAGCAGCTGTGCAGTTGCATCTTTATTATCAAAATTCACTGTAGATATGGTCACCTTCAAGTAGTGAGCATTGAAATATGTCTGTGTAGTCAGACAGAAGGTGCTTCAGGATTATTCCCTCTTGGTATGCAAAGAATGATGTAATCAGTTATAAAAATATTGCAAAAATAATTTTATTTTCTAATTAAAAAATAAATATTTATCTCTGTTTATATATGAGCTGACCATGTTCCCAGGGGATAAGTGCTAAAACATTGTCAGTGTCAGTGATGCAACATGTAGCACACTCCCCTTTGGTGTAGAAGGTTATAGGTTCTATTCTGACACCAGATAGATGGATTGCTGGCACTGCAGTCCTGCCCTCTTGAGAATGTCACCTTTTGGATGAGACTCTAAACTAAGGCCCCACCAGCCTGAGTTGGTAGAAGTTCAGGCAGATATAAAGGATCCCGCAGTATCTATCCAAAAGAATAGTGGAAGTTCCCCGATGAGCTTGCCACATTTCCCTTAATATTATAAATATAACATGAGACTACCCTAAAAGAAGGCTACTAGCCTGATGGGACTAACCTTTTCAACAAGGGATAAATAAACACTAAAATTATCAAATGGTACTTTAGAAAACATTGTAAATAACTGGTAAATTAGTTAAATGTCATTTTAATAAACTATACAATGCAAAAATGAAATTGTGTAAAAGTCCATAATGTACGCAGACTGTTTATAACTTTCTGATGTAAACTGTTATGCAAAGATGTCTTTTCATGCAGTCACTCACATTACCATATACTTGCCTGTTTTGTCTTATTCCACTCACAGAATGGTAAGGTTTTATCCTCTGAAGTGTCAGATTGACATTAACTAGAAAAACACACCCAGGGTTGTTAGGAAGTTACTAAACTCTGAGGTTGCAAAAATGAATAAATATTGGGAGTATCACAGTTCATAAAAGGGTCACTGCCAGAGAGATTTCCTTCCATCACTAATAGTGAGTGACCTACAAGTTAGGTATAAAAAGCACAGCAGCAATAATAGGGAGCACAGCCTCTGTGTGAGAGGTGCATATCTTCAAAAAAAGTGTTAATGAACTGTGAGTTTTGTCACAACTCAGACTGAGCAATTTGGCATTTAACTACTTGTCCACATTCCTTAAATAAGTAACATTAACATATCTCCAAAATATAAAGCAGGTCTCAAAAGGTGTAAAAAAGGGACAGCTCCCAATGTTTTCTCCTGTCTACCTGATGAATCTGGGCATCTTGGGGCAATGCAACAATTGCCTCATGTACAAAGACAACCCTCTCCTCCTACCACCCAACACTACAACCTGTGAGAGATACACTTATATAGCCAAACTGGAAGCAAAGCTCTCTTCACCCAAGACTGGACTAGACAGTCAAGAGGAGAAGGTAAACACTTGCACCACACCGTACTCATCACATAGTCCCTCAAAACCTACACCACCAAAACATACACATAGAAACGCAAAACACACACCTACATTCGCGGAGGCTCTCAGTAAAAACCTGCCCAAGCAAAAGGGACCTCCAAGGAAGAAACACAAGCAACCTCCACCCCCCCAACACAACCCAAATGACACATAGCCTACAAACTCAGTGTGACACTCAACCACAGCCCATAAGGCATAACAACGTACCCAACACTCTAGTCATAGGTGACTCTATAGTCAGGCACGCTGATGTTCTACTCACCAGGCTAAACAAGGAGAAAGTTACTGTCAGCTGCCTGTCAGGTGCCAGGATTTGCCACATAATGCATGCACTCAGGTCACTCCACAACAAGTACAAATATGACTCTGTCATTGTCCATGTTGGTGTGAATGACCTGAAACGTACCTCCCTGGACTACATGAAAAGGGACATGGAGGAGTTGTCCGATCTTGCAGCCAAGGCAGGTATGACCCTAGCCCTGAGTAGCATCCTGCCATCACCCACTCAATTTCACGCTTCTTAAGACAGAAGTGGCAAACTTCATGACACCCATGCTGACAGACACTACAGGTATGACTGCTGAATCCTACAAATGCACTTTATAAGCACTTGCACAAGTGCATGGCTCATGCAATCCCTAACAGAACCAAGATGTTATCGTCCAAAAAAAGGAAGTCAATCTGGTGGTCCCCTGCCATAAACAAACTCTACAACAGAAGAAAGAAACTGTTGCAAAAAAGAGTAAAATCCCATGATTGAAGGAACTCCCTGGTAGCCTCAGTAAGAAACTGAGATCCCTCATAAAATCCTTCAAAGCTAGTTATGAAAACAAAATCGCCACTGACTCTAAAGACAACCACAAAGCATTCTATAGCTATGTGAAGACTCTCAATGGCAACACTCAGATCTGCTCTGAGTTACAGCACAATGGCATTAAATATACAGAACCAACTGATATTGCCAACATCTTGGCAGATAGGTTCAGTGCTAACTTGACCCCCCCCCGCTCTCATCCCCTAAAGGGCCCATGTCTATACCGGAAGAATGCAAAGCTCCTATAATCACGGCTGCACAGGTAAAAAACACACTCTCCAAAGCCAAGAACACAGCATCCATGAGACCTGAGAACATCCCAGGCTGCGTTCTACATGAACTACAGAATGAACTGGTACCCCACCTAAGTACCATGTTCAATCATAGTCTCACCTCAGGCTATGTGCCCATTGAATAGCACACAGCGATGGTTATCCCACTCCACAAAGGGGGAGCCACCACAGACCTCAGAAACTACCGCCCCATTAGCCTGACAAGCCTGGTCTGCAAGGCTATGGAATGTATCATCAGGGAACTTATAAACAATGACATTGGTAATCTCCAAACTCTGGACCCCACCCAGTTCAGGTTTATAAAAGGCAGATCATGTCTCCTAAACCTGATAGACTTCTTTGAAGTGGTCACCAAAGCCGCAGATGAGGGTAAGGTGGTTCACACAGCCTGTCCAGATCTCGCCAAGGCTTTGAACACCATCCCCCACTCTGGAATTATAGATAAACTCACTAAACTAGGTATAAATCCCTATGTCACAAGATGGGTTGCCAACTGGCTCACTGACAGAACCCACACTGTGAAAGTAGCAGACTCCAAATCCAACTTCAGACCAGTGAGAAGTGGAGCACCACAGGGTTCAGTCCTGGGTCCTCTCCTGTTTGGTATCTACTTCTCTGACATACAGGCTAACACAGAAGGTCTTTGGCTAATGAAGTTCACAGATGACTGCAAACTAGGAGCCATAATCAAAACTCCAAAAGATGTGTACATCCTACAAAAGGACTTCGCTGAGACAGATGCCTGGTGTCAAAGCTATGGCCTCAAGCTCAATGCCAAAAAGTGCATTGTCATCCCTTTTGGTAAAAACTCTGTACCCATGAACTACCACATAGGCGGTAGTCTACTTAACACCAAAAGTGTGATAAGAGACCTTGGGACACAGGTGGACAGTAGTCTCTCCTTTGATAATCACATCACCACAGTAGTCAGGAAATCCTTCTACATGGCACACCTCATCACAAAATGTTTCTCATCCAGGAAAAAAGAGGTAATTGTTCCCCTCTACTCGTCACTCATTAGACACATTATAGAGTACAACATCCCTTTTGGTATGTACCTCACAAGACATCTACAACAACTGGAAAGGCCACTGAAATACCTAACAAAGAGGATTACTGGCCTCAAACAGATGTCCTACGTACACCATCTCAAAAAACTGCAGCTTTACTCCATCGCATATCGCCTACTTAGAGGTGATCTCTGCCGAACATACAAAGCTATGTCAAACCCAGAGCTTTTGGACATACTCTACTTAAAGAAATCCCAATCCCTCCAAGCTACATGCTCTTGGGACCTAAACCGTGTCATCACAATAAAACAGAACATGCTGATTCCTGTCCCAGAGACTTCCCATACTCTGGAACAAACTACCTATCTATATCAAACAAAGCTCCTCCTTAGCACTCTTCAAAAAAAATCTTGATGACTGGATGGGAGATAGGAAATTCACCCCAGGGATCACTTCTGTGACTCTGCTCGATAGTGGCACAGGAAAATAATTTTCTTGGGTGGCGAAAGCCAGTGTACCTTTTGGCTAGGCTTATATAGGCCCTAGGGCCAATAGCCTAGTACCTACTATGAACCTATGAACCTATGTACTCTCCATCCAGGATAGCTCCACATAGCAGGATACTGTTATTCCAGTTTCAGGGTATACCTAGACATATGCCTCATGTACTGTACATCTTTTGAAAAAGATCAAGGTATGATAAGAGAAAATTTCACTACGCAGGATCATCTTATTAGTTCAATAATACCTGCTCAAAAAGAAGCACAATTTCACACAACAAAGACTGGACTTTGGATTTTCTGACAAGTGGAAACACAAAATGCTAAGGGAATAATCGTCTTGCATGTGTATAAAATGTATTAATTAAATAAGATAAAAATGCCTCTGAGTTATGAATCAGACCTATAAATATTTAAAACAGCAAGGTAAGTGAACATAGGTACACACGTTTTATTTCAAGAAGCTGCCATTAGGTCTTGCTAAAGATTACTTTCTATTTAAAAGGCACGCTTTATCTACTTGAAAAGTGACACACTGTATTGCAGATAAGCACTTGTGTCATCTTTACTATTCCTGTTAGATGTTTTAGCTTGCTTTTCTTTTCTAAATTGTAAAGGTATTTAACTCATGATTATTCCACTCTTAAAATTTATAATTTTAAATATGTCTGCCTCATAAGATTCTCAATAACCACATAAATATTTAAATTTTCTAATAGTAGATGACTTTTGTGTACTATAGATTTGGTAGACAAAATGAAACTTTAGTTTCTGAATGTGATATGACAGCATCTGTAAATGATCTAGTATAGTGTACAGGACAGGTTAGATGCAGTTTGGTCCATGCATGCATATGTTTACATGTAGACTTTATGTAACCATTTGTTTTAATGAATCCCCTTTTGAATTGCAGACACTTTCACTTTTAACTGCAGTTATAATGCAACCCTTGTGGCTGAAGCAGACATTGAACAAAGGCCAAAAATTACAAAAGTGTCATGTAACAAATGCAATTACACTACTCTATGGATAGGAGGATATTTATCACCCCAAAGGAATCTGGACACTAACACTAAAAACTCTTTTCCTATGACAGAGGGGGCAATGAATGTATTGCAACTCAATTCAGTTTTCTGAGTTCTCACAACAACCCTAGAGTTTTTCAGATACCGCCATTACCAGTTTTGCCATTTTTCTTTCATGAGCTCTCCTCTGTGTTAATAAAATCGATATTTCATTTATAGAATTTCTTAGAGCCAAAGTTATATGCAGTTTTCATTTTCTAGCTCTCTCAACACTGAAAATCTAGGGTATAGCCAGATAGATGGAATTTCTGCTGTATGCTCATTTGACCTTGCTATGGCAACCCCAATGAATAACTGGTAGCACAAGTTTACATAATCACTCTAAAATACAAAGTCAGTCCAGAGATGTGGCTGTGGAGAAAAAATAATATGAGAAGCCACAGTCTTGAATTTAAAACATTAAAACTCATTTGAAGGACTGCAATTGGAATCTTTTTTCCATAATATATATTAACTGTCATCCTTCAAAAGCAGTAGCATATCCATTACTTATGCAGGATTTTTTTGAGATGATGAAATTAGTGAGAGATATGATGAACATGAAGGAAAAATGTTTTATTTAAGCAATAACTCATGCCTGGGTGTGGGTAATGCTGGATTTACCCAAGGTTGGTGAGGTTTGGTCACGAGGGCAAAGCCCAAGTGGCCAAACAAAGACAACCGTGGGTAAATCTAGCATTACCCACACCCAGACGTGGGTCATTGCTATTATACAATGACATTATTTAAGAAGAAAATACTTTTCTTAAATAATGGCATTGTATAATGCCTCCATGCTGCCCTTCCGCAGCTGTCCGGTATTCTGGGGCAGTTCTGATGTACTGCGCATGCATATGCTGACACAGTACATCAGAGCTGTGTGTGGAAGCAACGGAGAAAGGAAGATCTTAGTTGCTTTTTAAAAGTGTCTCGCTATGTTAAAAGAATTTAATGTAGCGAGACAGCTTTAAAAAAGCAATGGAGATCTTCCTTTCTCCATTGCTTTTTTTAAAGCGGTCTCGCTATGTTAAACCCGTTTAACATAGCGAAATTACAGCAACGGAGCTCTTCCATTCTCTGTTGCTGTCTAAAAAAAAAAAAAAAAGACTTATACTAATGGAAAAAGTCTGGGCGACTGGACCTTTTTCCATTAGTATAAGTCTGATTTACAACGGGGACGCTGACCAATCAGCATGCACGTTTTGGAATATTGATGAGGGGTCATTGTATAATTTCACTTTACCAACTTTAACATGCAAATGAAGTAGGACATGTAGAAGAATTAGCTGAGGTGAAAATAAACAGAGGATATATATATATATATATATATAGATAGATAGATATATGTGTGTGTGTGTGTGTGTGTGTGTATGTATATATACATACATATATATATATATATATATATATATATATATATATATATATATATGTGTGTGTGTGTGTGTGTGTGTGTGTGTGTGTGTGTGTGTGTTTGAGGGTGTGAGGAGGCTTGAGTGGTACAGGGGCTTTGTTCCCTGCTAAAAACACTTGAGTATAACTTTTTTTGCCCTTCTGTGTTTTGAGCATTTGATTTCAGCTTTTCTGATGTTCAGGGGTTTGCCATTTACGATGCCTTAATAGAATCAAATGAACTACTAACAAATATGACTTTCTAGGATAATGGATGGAGTCTTTGTCTTTCTAAGTTAAGGACCAGGCTATAGCGTTGTGAGGCCCCAGTGCTACTATTATGTGACCTCTTATTTTCTGGAAAGTCTGTTGTTTACACATCACACTGAACTTGGACAGTAATATTATTTTCACAAAATTCTCTGTTGTGGTTTTCCTGTTTTCCTTTTATATGTATGGTTTTGAAATGTTTGTATAGTATTTATTTATGTTTATTATTATACTATTGAAAATAGTAGTTCATTTGTTTGTTTTGTGCCTATATTTTGTAGTGTGTTTTTAGAGTAAAGCATATTTTACCAAAGAACAGGATATAGATTAGATTAACATTAAAATATTTCTCTTAATATTTCACTTAGTATAATCCTACTTTTTAGTGAGAAAGATTAATTTTCATTTAGCAGTTTATACAAACTAAATATAATCCCAGTGTTCTTTACCCTTTGGTTACATGTAGTTAATATATTTAAAAGTGTAAAGGTCTGCAAAAATCATTGATAATGTGACATGACAACATCTCAGGAACAGCACTGAGATTTTTTATATATATATATATATATATATATATATATATATATATATATATATATATAGGTTCATAGGTTCATACTAGGCTATCTGCCCTAGGGCATTTATAAGCCTAGCCAGAGTGTTTTTGGCTTTCGCCACCCATTTTAAATAAATTTTGCTATGCCCTTTTTTGAGGTTAGTATACTGTGCCTCTGTCTAACAGTGACACAGAAGTGATACCCGGGGTAAACCTACGATCTCCCATCCACTCATCAAGATTCCTCTTGAAGAGAGTCAATGAGGGACTCTGCCTAACCTGGACTGGGATTTTATTCCAGAGTGAAGGGAGCCTCTGGGTTATGAATCTGTCCCTCCAGCATGTCCTATTTATTTCAGTGCTGAGGTTCAAGTCTCTCAAGTGTGTAGCTCGATGGGATTTGGATTTTCTGAGGTGCAGCATGTCCATTAATTCAGGGTTGGACATGGCTTTATATGTCAGGCACAGATCGCCTCTGAGCAGGTGGTATGCCACTGAGTAGAGCTGGAGTTTCTTTAACCGGGCAGCATATGGCATCTGTTTGAGCCCTTTGATCCTCTTGGTGAGGTACTTTTGGGGTCTTTCCAGTTGCTGCAGGTGTCTGGTAAGGTACATCCCAAAAGGGGCATTGTACTCAATTATGGGCCTGATATATATATATATATATATATATATATATATATATATATATATATATATTTTTTTTGCTTCTTTCTGATTTCATGTGTCAGAGCTTATGTACCGGTAAGATTTCAAAATTTCACTCATACAATAATATACCCTACAATAGAGACACGAGCAATGCTCCCTCTCCATCCGTACTCATGTATGCTAACCATAGCCTTAACCCTGACACTGCCCTTGCCCCAAGTTCTACACATTACCTTAAAAATCCTTTCCCTAATGATACTACTATATCAACAAACTATGTATGTGTGTACCGTCAGTTTTATTAATACGCCGATCATGAAAGGAAAGCAATGTCATTGTTTCTGCATGTTGATAAACAGTAACATACTCACATATATATATATATATATATAAATTATTCAAATAATGATCAGCTATAACACTAACCAACCCTTGACTGCACTTCCAGTCAAACTACATAAGATCTAACAAGAATAAAAATGGATAAAAGTCCTAATACCTCTGTATACAGCTGCGTACAACACAAATACTAGCTAAAATGCAATCATGGCATATGTACACCTATTATACATTGATCACCACGTAGCTAATACCAAAAAGGAGTGCACATTACAAATTTCTACACTTTAAGTTTTAAAGTATTTTCATGATATCAATTACATATGCAAAATAAATACCGTAGAAGCTAAAGGTGTGCCAAAGTATTATGCCCTCTCATATTTGGCATCTGTTTCTCAGGTCTTCAGGCCAACCTTTATGGCCTATGATTATCCAAGTTGACAGACAACTGTAAATTTGGTGTTGGCAAACCGATTTAACTCATACTTACAAGTCACATACCCCTTGATGTAGCCACCGATCGGGGAGGGAATACAAGATGGTGAAGCTGTAAGGCCACTGCCAACATGGCATACCATAGCATTCCACTCAAATCAATGGCCTCACAAAAAAATTCTGGGTTATGAAAGAAAACAAGTTAAACTTTGAGATATTTTTGAATAGCAACAACCATATCCAAATTAAACAAATCAAAACCCATGTTATTTAAATGAACATTGTCCAAATCACAGAAATCAGGCTCCAGTCTGTCAATATCACTGTGCTCAATCACTTGGAAACCAATTTAGCTAGCAGCCTGCTTGACTCTGTGGTTGATAAAACGCTTGGCTCTCTCAATGGCACTAGGCCTTTTAGCAGCCTTCCAGTACAGTTTAGGGAATATGGCAGACCAAAAGAAAGCTACCTTTGGCTATAGCTGCCACAAATGGTCCATGTCAGATAACATTCTGGCCAACAGTATCTTCTTAGGGGGTCTGACCCAGATCATTTCCCCTGAGTTGAATTATCACAATGCTGGGCAAGGCTTCTTCCATGGTAAGCTTACACCAGATTTCCCAAAATTGAAATCAACTAAGATCAGGAAAACCAAAAGAACAAACTGACCACTGGTTACTTTTGAAGGAATTTGAGTGATCAGCTGGGAGGGCCAAGGCTTGGATGGATGCTCTTTGAATAAAAGAATGGCCCAAAAGCCAAGTCACCTCCTTCCCTAAAACAGAAATAAAAACTAATGCCAGATGTATGACAAAAAGTAATCAGAGACCCACCTTACTGTCCTTTGAATAAACTGCACAGACTGCCCTTCCATGGCCAAGTCTGAGGTATAACTTATCAAAAAGGAATGGAAGGAGTAACCTTGTGTGTGAATTCCTTTCCCTGTCAAGGCCTGTATAAGAAATTCATTAATCTGTAATAGGTTAAAAGGCCTGCCTGAGGCCTAGATGAAAACCAAGCCTGACCTTTTCTCTAAGGGGTAATATTAAATAGCAAACTGACCCAATACATGAGGCAAGTGACTAGCCCACTGGTCTTGTCCAGGCACACCTGCTGACCTTTAGCAACTTGATCAGTCTTGCATTTCTTTAACCAAATCATGACAAAATCCCTGCAGATTAGAAGATCCTCCTAACAAAGGTAAAGGAGAAGTTCATTGGAATGGAAAGCACCGGCATACAAAGAGGTGAACAAAACAGCTATAGAGACAAGCAAGTGAAATTCACCAGTTGTCCTGTAAAGATTTTGAATAACAAGGGGAAGCAGTTGTATCCCAATAGGTTTTCTGGAATTCTGGGAAGGTTCCCAAATGTTCTCTGGGCCCTTAGGTATCCACCCCTTAACTTGATATCCTGACACAGCCTGAAGGGCCAAAAATGCTCCAACCATCCCAAAGCACTCTCAGAGTTTTAGGTGAATCCCCACTATGGACCTAGCCACTAAAAACTGCAGCAACAACTGCATTTCCCATAGCCTGGAGCTAGGCATCCAAGACCTGTAGAATGCATTGAGAACCTGGGCTAACAATGAGTAAACTTTCCTAGTGTCAACTGGCCAGACTCCAGCAGGAACTGGGGTCCCCTTTGGATCCAAATGGTTGGCCAAGAGGCAAAACCTGGCAAACTGAAACTGGGAAAGACTGTCAGCTATAGGATTAAGATGACCAGTGACATGGACACATGAAAATGACAAATTAATTTGTAGACTTAGTAAAACTAAAAGCTTGATGACTGAGTGGACCCACCTGGACCTGGAAGAATGTTTTTTGAGAGCACGAACCACTGCAATATTATCTGAGTGAAAAATGATCCTCTTGTCACATAACTGATCTTTCCATACTAACACTGCCACCCAAATAAAAAAAATTCCTAAAAACATAATCACCTTCCTTCTCTCCACAGGCCAGCTGTCTGGCTACCTTTCAGTAAATTAACTGACCATGAAATAACCCCCCATACTGGATCCCCCCAGCCGCATCAATAAAAAGTTTAATGTTGGTAGCAGTGGTCCAAGCGGACTGCCAAAAAGAAACTCCATTAAACTGACTCAAGAATGTGAACCATAACTGTAGATCATCCCTAACTGATTTGGTTAGCTGGGTCAGGTGGTGCTTGGGCTTGTTGCTTTTCAACAAGTCAGATACTGACCATAGGAAAGTTCTTCCTGGAGAAACTGCCCTACATGCAAAATTCAGCAAACCATGTAACTGCATGATCTCTCAGCTGCACTTTGTTGGAATTCAAGAATCTCCAAAATAACTGACGGACTTGTTGAAGTTTGAGTGAAGGAAGCTTGAAGGAGTTTTCATCGGTGTCCATGTCTAAACCTAAAAATGTCAGGACTCGGCTTGGACTTTCTGACTTGTCAGCTAAGGGTAGCAGTAACTCACAGCAAAGCTGCCTGAAAATGGACATCCCTTTCAAAGCACCATCCTGATCCTCCTCCAATACCAAAAATCAACTAGGTAGTGTACCTGTTAGGGTGCCCGATAAAGGTGGAGGGATGGTGTTATTTGACCAATATGACTATATCGAAAGAGTTTCAACCATCTTAAATAATGAAACTTATAAAAGAGTTAGTATTAATGAAGTCAACTTAGCTTATAGACTTATAAACAGCTACTTTAGTGACTTGTTCATAGAAGGGTACATAGATATCGATAGGTACAACTACATTAAAATGGAATGGCCTAAAATTCCAATTTTATTTGCCATACCAAAATTGCACAAAAATTTAGAAAATCCTCCATTTAGACCTTTAATAGATGGTAGGAACTCAATTACTTATGCTTGTGCTAAGTTAGTTGACAATATCTTGAAGAAGTACCTATCTATGGAAACTAGGATAAGTAAAGAATCTTGGGCTTTTTTAAGTAAGATTAATGAAATTGAATACAATAAAGATCTCAATTTTCTTACAGTGGATGTCGTTGACTTGTATACATCAATACCACACGATATAGGTCTTGAATGGGTCAATATTTACTTGGTGAAAAAAGGAGCTGATTCTACAGAAGTTTACTTAGTAACATCATTATTAGATATTATCTTGACCAATAACTTTTTCCTATTTAACAACGAGTTATACTTACAAAAATGTGGAGTAGCAATGGGTTCCCCAGTAGGTGCTAGTTTTGCAAATATTGTAATGGCCTACTGGGAGGAGAACTATATCATAAAATCTGTCAACTTTTCCAACTACGTTAAGTATTATACACGGTTCCTAGATGATATTTTTATCTGTTTTGAGGGCAATGAGACCTTAGCCTCAGATTTGGTTAATTTCTTTAACAATTCTACCAGTTTTTTGAAATTTACATACAATTTCCAGATGAATGCTATTAACTACCTAGATGTTTGGCTATTTAAGGATAATGATGAAAAACGGTTTCTTGCTAAGATTTTTAGGAAAGAAACCTATAGTAATTCATTCCTTCATTTTACTAGTTTACATCCTTATTTTCAGAAAAAAGCAATTGTGAAGGGCCAGGCTATTAGAGCAGCCAGGATGATATCTAGATTTGAAGATTTTATTGAAGAATGTAAATTACTAGAAGGCATGTTCAGACATAGGGGATACCCCTACGACTTCATCAATGAGATACTTGATGAAGTTACAATGAAGAGGGAAAATGGAGTTATTAATCCAATACTGAATAAAATGAACAGTGGTACTTCAGCCAATCAATTGACATTAATTTCACAAACCAATATTTGTGACGATACCAGTCTAGAGATTGACATTAAGTTAGAGGAAAGAAATACCCTTACTGATAGTTTTGGGACAACTTTTGTCACGACATTTAACCTTGAAAGTAAGACAATAAGAGAAATTCTTTATAAAAACTGGTTAATTTTACGTTATGACAAGAAATGTTCTGCACAATTCTCCCTTTTCCCAAAAATTGTATATAGGAAGGCTAAAAACCTTAAAATGCTATTAACGAATAAGAAAACCTTAGTAATAGGTAAACCTAAAGGAACGTTCAACTGTGGAACATGTAAATATTGTAAATATATAAAAACTGGTAGTATTCATGTGATCAATAACAAGACTTACAATTTCAATCATAGATTTGATTGTAATTCAAGAATGGTGGTTTATGGAGCATTATGCATGAATTGCCCATGTTTCTACATAGGCAAAACAGAAAGGGGAATGCGTGACAGGATATACGAACACACCAACGCAATCTCCAAATTAAGAACTGAAAATGCTCTAGCAAAACACATTTTCTTACATCCCAACCATTCATTTAAATTTATAGGAATAGACCAAATAATAACTGAGAATAGAAGGGGTCCCTCTAGTTTACTTCTCGAAGAGCATGAACTTACGTGGCAAATTAGGACTGATGCATTTTTAGAACCAGGCCTTAATGATCAATGCAATATCTCATGTCTTCTTAAATTGAGAAGTTTGGAAAGATAACTGTATATTTTTACATTCCTCTAGGATTGTGTGTTTGAAGATAGGTTTACTACTTTTATATTAGGTTATTATCAATAATATTAAGAACATTTTACTCTATTGATTCAAGCATTTTTTAGATTAGTATGATACTTATTGAATATAAATGTTCTTTTAACAATAGGTTTTTTCGTCTTGTAACTGGGCTTTTTTATGAAAGTTTGACAAGATAGGAGGCCAAATCAACTACTTTTAGTTGTACATTATCACATGTTGAATAATTCAATTTTATATTATTCTTCACAATATATATATATATATATATATATACACACTTGTTATTTATATATATTTATTTATTTTTTTCATATAGACTTACACACATCAATAGATATATATATTCTTTTATAGTCATACATTTTCTTACATTTATAAGTAGTACTATATATCTTTTTATAGTTTTTTTAGAACTGTATTTCATAAATTAAAAAAACAGTGTAGTGAAAACGTGGTTACATTAATTTAACTGGCTTAGTGTTAAATATTACTTTAATGTTTTTGATTACTTCATGACCTTGTATTTTTATTTAAATGTAAACTGTGTGTTAAATTAGTTAATTGATTAATTATGCAGTCAAAGGATGATATAAAAGCTGAGGGTCTGGTTTCTGTTATTTGTCTGAAGAAGTCATCCTATGAGGAATGATGAAAAGCGCTTAACGTAAATAAATTGTGTGCAGCAGTTTTCCTTGCCTGAGCCGTTTGTCTTTTTTAGAAGTTTGTTTTTATTTTTTTCCTTTTTTAATAGGGTGCCCATTTTTGCCAACAGCAATGCAAAATTGTGCTAAATGGTTTGAATGTTGCATAAGCCATAGCACACCCCATTGGCAATGCAGTATCAAAAAATGTTTTCCAATAGAACTGGGAGCCTAAATAACACCAATGTACTTGTCTCACCGGAAGAAGGTAGAAAGCAAATTAGATATTCATCTAACAGAGACAGGGGTCAGTATAGTATATGATGACGTCTGCCCCCTGTTCCAAAGAAGAGTAGTGTACTTTGGTCAGTTTGGTGTCAATAAAATCATTGACATTACCCCCCCCCCCCCCCGCAGTGGGTGAAAAAAGTGATGAACCAACCTGAACTCACCCTCCTGTTTCTTGGAAACCAGGCTGATAGGGGAAATTATAAATTCTACACGCAAGAACAGCAGCACTTCCTTTAAACAGCGAGTGCTCAGCTGCACCCCCGATGACGTTTTGCTCTTGCTGACAATGGGCTATTATCATGGTAACTGGCCATTATGAATGATATTTAGAACTGTTCACACTAGAGCTTACACAATAGTCACCACAGAACAGCAAAAAGAAGCTAAACTTATTTTTGAAAGATGCAAAACTTACTGTCACATACATACACACACACACACACACACACACACACACACACACACACACACACACACACACACACATACAAAAAGGGTAGGCTGAAGTGATTAAAAGCTTTTAAAGTGGTTACTCCAGAAGCGGTATACTGAGGTTCTGACCACTGTCTGACGGCACTAAGTGTTTTGCATCTTTTATAAGTGTAGCACACTTTGCAGTCCTACAACTTTTTTTTCTGTAAGTAGCAGACCATTACAACAGATGAAGCACCATCTTTTACAAGGAATTATGGTTGGGTGTCTTTGACAATAATTAAGTAGGTATGCTTTCTCAGTATATATGTCAAGATTCATTTCACAAGCTTCACTTTGCTCCGTTTTGCTCTTGAAGTGAATTTCTGGATAGTAATGTATTGATCGCATAATAGCTTTGTTATGATTGTTGACTCGGTCATAATCCTCTGTGTCAGATATTTTGAAAGTGGCACCTCTCTAACCGGGAAAAGCCAAAAGACAAAACGACCTTAAGCACTTAGGAACTTTCAGGCAATGCTCACTGCTGCTTTTAGCAAATACTAAAGATTTAATGACCACATTCTTGAATCATAAACTAATTTGATTTTGCATTAAAAATATAACAGTAAAGAAAAACATTCAAACCACCTCTAATGGCTGTCTAAATTACAACTATTTCCAAACTGACCCTCACCCCAGTGATAAATGGGCTGATTGGCCAGGAGGGGGCTGATGGTCAATGGGTAGCAGGAGCAAAGAATGATAAAAAATGTAACAGTGCCAAACTTTGTCTTTCATCATAGCAAGATATTCTTAACATATTCTCAAAAGCCTCCCTTGTTTAAACTCTCACCACTATCTCCACATATTCACTTACATAATATAATATCATCTGGATGCAATGACCTATATTTGACCTCACTTCCATTGCAGAGGAAGTCTGCTTCCTTGTCAACTAATAAAAAAAAGCTCCTGCAGACTTGTAACCAGCTGCAACATTGTTGTGCTGTACTCTGGAATTGAGTTAATTCAGCAACTACTACAATCTATCTTGTTCAAATTGCATGTTTTATTGCAGTTAAACTGTCATAGTCTGACTTGGAGATTCACTGCCCGTGTTACTAACTTGGGAATTACTTATACATGTACCACTTATTCATTTAGTAAATATGGGCTATGTTTGGGCTGAAAATATAACAGCTAACAGATTTACCAAAACAAGGTGTAAAATATTCTGACAAATTCAGTATTTAACTTATATAACACTCTCATCATTCATAAGTATTGAAAGACATTGCAGTTACCTGCTGTGTTCCTTTTTCTCAAACAACATAATGTTACTATCAGTTCTGAATTATTGCATTTATAACTTCATCAGATGTGTTACCAAAGTCTCTAAAAGCTATAAATGTGCTTTTTCACTAAAAAGGCAGAAATATGGAAATGTCTTCAGGAGTACAAAAGTACATTTTTATCATTCATCGGTTCATAGGTGTGTACTAGGCTAATGACCCTGGAGCCTTTACAAGCCTAACCCATAGGATTACCCTGGCATCATGCTGCCTATTAGTTCCCAGTGCCTCTGTCGAGTAGAGCCACTGCAGTGATCCCTGGGGTGAATTTTCTATTTCCCATCCACTCATCATCATTTTCTTGAAGAGGGACAGTGAGGTGCTCTGTTTGACATGTATGGGAAGTCTATTCCATAGATTGGGCAGTCTCTGGGTTATGAACCTGTCCCTCCAGCATGTTCTGCTGATTGTGGTAATGAGGTAGAGGTCTGTTGAGTGTGTGGTGCGGAGGGATTGGGATTTCTTTAGATGTAGCATTTCTAACAGAACTAGGTCAGACATGGCTTTGTAAGTCAAGAAGAGATCACCTCTAACTAGGCGATATGAGACAGAATAGTTGGAGTTTTTTGAGTCTGTCCATATAGGACAAGTGTTTCAGGTGTAGGATCCTCTTTGTGAGGTACTTTTGTGGCCTCTCCAGTTGCTGCAGGTATCTACTGAGGTACATGCTAAATGGAGCATTGTTCTTGATGACTGGCCTAATGAGGGAAGCATAGAAGGAGAGAATGACCTCTTTTTTCCTGGATGCAAAACCCTTAGTAATGAGGTGTGCCACATAGAAGGACTTTCTGACCACAGTGGCAATGTGGTGGTCAAAAGAGAGGTTGCTGTCAACCTGTATTCCCAGATCTTTTATAATGCCTTCTGTGTTCAGTGGACTACCATTGATGTGGTAATTCATGGGAACTGAGTTTTTCCCAAAGGGGATGACGACACATTTGTTGGCATTGAGCCTAAGGCCATGGTTCTGGCACTAGTCGTTGGTCTCAGTGAGGCCTTTCTGTAGGATGTCAACATCACTTGGGGAGTTAATAATAGCTCACAACTTGCAATTGTCTGTGATCTTTGTGAGCCAGAGTCTTTTTGTGTTGGCCTGGACTTCAGAGAAGTAGATACCAAACAGTAGAGGACCCAGGACCAAACTCTGTGGGACTCCACTCGTGACTGGTCGGCAGTCTGACTTGGATTCAGCTACTTTCACACTGTTGGTTCTGTGAGCCAGTTTGCAACCCACCTAGTACTATACAGGTTGATGCCTAGCTTAGTGAGTTTTTCTATGATTCCTGAGTGGGGAATGGTATCAAAGGCCTTGGCCAGATCAAGGTAGGCTGTATGAACCACCTTGCCTTCATCCACATCTCTGGTGACTGACTCAAAGAAGTCAATTAGGTTGAACAGGCACACTCTACCCTTCACAAAACCAAGCTGTGTGGGATCCAGAGTTTGGAGATTCCTTATATCCTTGTTTATTAGG
This sequence comes from Protopterus annectens, assembly GCF_019279795.1. Taxonomy (NCBI): domain Eukaryota; kingdom Metazoa; phylum Chordata; order Ceratodontiformes; family Protopteridae; genus Protopterus; species Protopterus annectens. The sequence goes on along the minus strand of NC_056735.1, from coordinate 1,366,146,629 downwards.
TCCATGATGATGCGTTCCATAGCTTTGCATATCAGACTCATCAGGCTAATGGAGCGATAGTTCCCAGGGTTTGTAGTCACTCCTCCTTTGTGGAGAGGGATGACTGTAACAGTGTGCCATTTGGTAGGGACAAAGCCTGAGGTGAGGCTGTAATTGAACAGGACACACAGGTGAGGTGCCAGTTCACTCTCTAGTTCATGTAGAAAACAGCCAGGGATATTGTCAGGTCCCATAGAAGCTGTATTCTTGGCCTTGGACAGTGCTGTTTCTACCTATGCAGCAGTAATACTGGGTGCCTGGCAATCGGTTTGAAGATGATCAGATGCCATCTAGTAAACTAGTTTTTCCAGTGTTATTCATGGTTTTGGACAATTTAAATGGTGCATTTGTTTGCTATAGTTTTTTTTTCAATGAATGAATGAATAAATTATAAACTTCTTTAGTGAACTATGCTAATTATGCTTTGCTTGCTGTTTTTGCTGAATTATGACTGCCCAATTAAGTACCTGCTTATTCACTTGTGAATGGGAATGATTTAAGCATTTTAAATAATTAAGTGTCATTGCTTAAATAAAGGCTGGGAAATCATCAATCTCATCAAATCATCAGTGTAGTTATTATACAGCATCTATGATATGCCTGGAATAATGCACAATCTGGCAAGAACATTTTAAACTTGGTATTTCTCTTATGTATTTTATACTTTATATAGGACTTTTTCATGTGAATTTTAATTTTAAAAAGTGAAGTAGCTTAGTATGAAGCCAAAAATAAACATATTTTGAATAAATGCCTAAATGATATCAGCATCCCAACAAACTCAACTTTAAAAATGCTCTGATAATTAGTGGGGAAGCATAGGTTCATAGGTATGTACTAGACCATTGGTTCCCAAACTTTTTTGATTCTCGGCTCTCTTGCTGAATCCAGGTTTTCCCAAAGCGTCCCCCGTGAAGTGCATAAAGTGCATATTTCATTTGTTTATTTATTTATTTGACATTTGTTTAACGAGGCTGCCCGACTGGACTAAGAGACCTGGAGAGAAAAGCTCAAAAGTACAATAAAAAGAAAATTACCAAAAAAAGTGTGCATTCTGCTTAACAGCATAACCCTGATCTACTATGGTTGAGAGCAAGCAAACCTAATGGCAACCTTATTAACTTTAAGTTTATAAGAGCAATATTTAAAATCTGTCCCTATTCTTTCGCTCTGTCCAGCATACCTCTCAACTGTATAGATTTTGCAGAATGTCCAGATTTTTGCCTCATATTCAGAAAATAATGAGACAGTCAACTTTCATACTTCATACCCTTCATAAAATTCATACTAATGCAAAACCTGCATTTCATAGGTTCGTAGGTAGTTACTAGGCTATCTGCCCAAAGCCATTTATAAGCCTAGCCAGAATGTGTTGGCTTTCGCCGCCCCCTTAGATTAGTTCCCTGTGCCTCTGTCCAGCAGAGCCAATGAAGTGATCCCCGGGGTAAACTTTCTGTTTCCCATCCACTCGTCAAGGTTTCTCTTGAAGAGTGTTAACGAGGATCTCTGCCTAATGTAGATTGGAATCTTGTTCCAAAGCATGGGAAGTCTCTGGGACAGGAATCTATCCCTCCAGTACATCCTATTTATTATTGTGGTGAGGTTTTGATCCCTAGAGCATGTGGCTCGAGAGGATAAGGTTTTCTTTAGGTGAAGCATGTTCATCAATTCTAGTTTGGACATGGCCTTGTATGTCAGGCAGAGATCACCTCTGAGTAGGCAGTATGCAACCGAGTACAGCTGGAGTTTCTTCAGTCGAGCTGCATAGGGTATCTGTTTGAGGCCAGTGATCCTCTTGGTGAGGTACTTCTGTGGTCTTTCCAGCTGTTGCAGGTGTCTTGTAAGGAACATACCAAATGCGGCATTGTACTCTATGATGGGTCTGATGAGTGATGAGTAGAGGGCCACAATGACCTCTTTTGATCTGGATGCAAACCCTTTTGTGATTAGGTGGGCCACACAGAAGGATTTTCTAACCACTTTGGCAATGTGATTATCAAAGGAGAGATTACTATCTACTTGGGTCCCCAGATCCCTTATTACATTTTCCATATTTAGGGGACTACCACCTATGTGGTAGTTTGTGGGTACTTTGTTTTTTCCAAAGGGAATGACTGCACTTTTTGGCATTTAGCTTGAGGCCATGATTTTGACATCAGGTCTCCGTCTCAGTGAAAACCTTGTGGAGGATGTCTGTGTCAGCTGGAGAGTCAATTATAGCCCCTAGTTTGCAGTCATCTGTGAACTTGGTCAGCCATAGTCCTCCTGTGCTTGCCTGTACCTCTGAGAAGTATATGCCAAACAGGAGTGGTCCTAGGACTGAGCCCTGGGGAACTCCACTTGCAACTGGTTTAGAGTCAGACCTAGCTCCCGCAACTCTCACCATGTGGGTTTTGTCCGTGAGCCAATTGGCAGCCTATCTTGTGACATAAGGGTTTATGTTCTGGCTGGTGAGCTTGTCTATAATATCAATGCGAGGTCTAGGCAGGCTGTGTGTACTACCTTTCCCTCATCTATAGCCTTGTTAACTGTCTCAAAGAAGTCCACCAGGTTTAGAAGGCATGATCTGCCCTTAACAAAGCCGAACTGGGTAAGGTCCAGTGTTTGGAGGTTCCCCAATGTCTCTGTTAATGAGTTCCATGATGATGCGCTCCATAGACTTGCAGATTAAGCTAGTCAGGCTTATAGGGCGATAGCTCCCGGGGTCTGTTGTGGCTCAACATTTGTGGAGTGGAATAACCATTGCTGTGCACCACTCTATGGGTACGTAGCCTGTGGAGAGGCTGAGTTTGAACAGAGTGTTTAGGTGAGGGATTAGTTTGTCTTTGAGCTCATGTAGGACGCAGCCTGGGACACAGTCTGGTCCCATTGATGCTGTGCTTTTGGCTTTGGAGAGGGTTGTTTTAACCTGAGTGTCTATGATTTCAGGGGCTCTACATTCTTCTGGTATGGTTATGGGCCCTTTTGGGAGTGAGAGGGGGTGAAGTTTGCACTGAACCTGTCTGCCAGGATGTTGGCAATATCGGTTGGTTCAGTGTATTTTGTGCCATTCTGCATTAACTCCGAGCTGATTTGAGCATTGCCACTTAGATTCTTGACATAGCTAAAGAATGCCTTGTGGTTATCTTTGGAGTTTCTATCAACTTTCTAAGTTTGTGAGAGCAGTACTTAAAAGTGTCCCTATTTTTGTGCTTTTGTACCCCTACTATTTTTGCTTTGTCCAGATTTCTTGATCACTTAAACCGCCCCAACCCTAAAGTCTGTCACTATCGCACACACACCTAACCCGTGCCCTAACCCTAATTCACTTAACCTGCCTGTAACCCTAACGTACAAACAATCACACACTTACCTGAAACCAACCTGTAACTTTCCACCACAGCACTAAGAATAGTGAAGCCACAGAAATGGCCAACCAAATTATTTCCCCGAGGAAAGAATTCACTGTTCTGCAGCTTCGCTATTCTTAGTGTTTGCTGAATAGTGTTCGATATCAGAACATTCGAAGTTTTAATACTTCAATGTTCTGATATAGACCCCCTCATTCATACCTACATTCATTCAGACACACACACACACACACACACACACACACACACACACACACACACACACACACACACACACACACACACACGCACACAGCCACTTCCTCATTCATACCTGCATTCACTCACACATCGCTCTCACTCTCCCAGTCTCTCACACACACACACACACACACACACACACACACACACACACACACACACACACACACACACACACACACACACACAGCCACTTCTTCATTCATTTCTGCATTCACTTACACATTGCTGTCACTCTCCCGATCTCACACATACACACACACAGCCACTTCTTCATTCATTCCTGCATTCACTCACACATCGATCTCACTCTCCCGATCTCACACATACACACACACAGCCACTTCTTCATTCATTCCTGCATTCACTCACACATCGATCTCACTCTCCCGATCTCACACATAGACACACACAGCCACTTCTTCATTCATTCCTGCATTCACTCACACTCGCCGCACACTAATAAGCTTAGCTGCAAAATAAACTGCAAACTGTTCATGGTTTATTTTACAGCTAAGCTTATTAGTTTGAGGCGCCCCTGTGAGGAAGCCGCGGCTCCCCAGGGTGCCGCTGTGCACACTTTGGGAACCCCGGTACTAGACAATCAGTCTGTAGACCATTAAAAGCCTAGCCAAAAAAAAAAAATCAAAGTTCTCAACACATACAAGAAGAGCAAGACAAGCTAGAGCAGGGCAGAATTTAAGGCTGTCCATCCAGCCATCTAGGTTTACTTTGAAGGTGACAAAAGTGTTATTCTGTTTGACATGTAATAGACATTTGTTCCAGAGGTGAGGGGTACATTGAAGTATGAATCTATCACTCTGTGACTTATTTATTTGTTGATGAAGGTTTAGTTCCTTTAACTGGGTATTTGAGGTACCATTTGTTCTGTAGAGGAACAGGAAGTCAAAGAGGGTTTGATCTTTCATGGTTAGAAAGACTAAACACACATATTCACAGAGGAGTCAGTAAGAGACTGAGGAAAGAGCCAGGGCTGCCAGTCTGTGCTGATAACTAAGATTTTTGAGGACGTTGATCTTTTTAGTTATGAATCTTTGAAGTCTCTCAAGTTGTGTGGTATATTTAGAAAACTACATGCCAATATGTGCATTATTTTCAATATGAGGAAAGGGGAATCTTTGGATCTGGCGGAGATGGCTTTGGAAATCTGATGAGCAATATAGGCAGCTTTTTGAACTGCTGTGGAAACAGGATGGTCAAACAATAAGGAATTATTAACAAGATTGCCTATATCCCTTACAACAGTGTCAGATTGGAGGGGTGTGCCATCTGTATGGTATGCAAAATATTTTGTTTACCAAAATGAACTACGCTACATTTTTTCACATTTAATTTGAGGCCATTGTCCTTGCACCAACTGTTAACATCTTCTAACCCATACTGGGGCAAATATGAGTCTGTGAAAGATCAAATAAAAACACCAAATTTATGGTTGTCTGTAAACATGGATAACCATAAGCCAAAAGGTTGGCCTGAAGGCCTAAGAAACAGATGCCAAGTAGGAGAGGCATAATACGTAGGCACACCTTTAGCTTCTATTTATTTTGAATATGTGGTGAATAGCATGAAAATACTTTAAAACTTAAAGTGTGTAAGTTTGTACTATGCACTCCTTTTTGGTATTAGGTATTGTACATTATTACAGGCTTATCAAGGATGCTGCATAATAACTGCACTGATGATTTGATGGGATTGATGATTTGCTAGCTCTCATTTAAGCAATGACACAATTAAAATGCTTAAATCATTCCTAGTCACAAGTAGATAAGCAGCTACTTAATTGGGCACAGTCACAATTCAGCAAAAACAGCATGTAAAGCAGAATTAGCATAGTTCTCTAAAGAAATTTAGCATTCATTCATTCATTCACTGAAAAAAAAAACTGCAGCAAACAAATGCACCATTTAAATTGTCCAAAATCAAGTGTGACACTGGAAAAACTAGTTGACAATGAAAAAGGTACTTTTGCCCTCTTGAAGGCATTTCCTTATTTCTGCCTTTTTAGTAAAAGAGCACATAATTATAGCTTTTAGAGACTTTGGTAACACATCTGATGAAGTTATAAATGCAATAATTCAGAACTAATAGTAACATTAAGTTGTTTGAGAAAAAGGAACACAGCAAGTAACTGCAATCCCTGGAATATCAAAAGCTTGCACGGAGTGCAAGATCAGTGCAGGACCTCAAGCAGGCAATATGTCTGCCGTGCGATCCAGGAACAGCCTGCGGGGGCATGCACAAGCAATCCTGCACTAATCCTGCATGGACTAAGGCCTGGTATGCAAATCACCCCATCTGCAGGAGAAATCTATGCAAATGAGGTGATTTTGCAATCTAGGAAGCTTGCAACAGTCCGTGCAAGACTAGTGCTATCTGCATAAATTAATCCGTTAGTAACCGAGTACATTTCTGCAAAATCCAAAACGGAGCTGTGACAGCCTCAAATAAAGGCTACATATCATGTAGTAAGCATGCCAATGGCCAAGTATAAGGCCAATGGAATTGCAAAAAAAAAAAAAATACAAAGATCAACTTTTATTTTTTTTTAGCCAATCTCGGCTGTTTAAGCATAGGGCAGCGGAGCGCAAATGGGATCGGGGGGGAAATAATAAAATATATCAAAAAGAAGCAGTCTAACTAAAATCACTGGCAGGCAGAAGACAACCTGGCCAGGGAGTAGTGGTTGCTAAGGGAGGAGGTTCAGTGTGAGACATGTAACTATGCATTAGCAGGCAATCCTATGCAAATGAGGGGAAGGATAGTGAATCCCAGTTTTCCCCAGCATGTGAGTCAGGTCCCAACAGTGTAAGAGTAGGAATAGCTTGGTGCAAGCCTAGGAGTTAGGTGACATCATGGGGTGTGTGTGTCAGGCATACTGTATGTGGATTGGAGCCCTGTGGCTTGGGTTCACTCCTAGATTAGCACAACTAAGTTAGGGGTGTGTCTAAACCTGCCTAGCACTCTTTACAAAGCCTAAGCGGGTGTGCGCGCCACACACTGGGTTTTACAGGAAGATAAAAGAAGTTAAACCAGGAAATAGCAGCACTGTGCACATTTGAACACTCTGTTTGCGCGGTGTGCCCAGAGCTTAAACAGGAAGGCAATGGGAAGGGAAAACAGCAGTAGGAAGGTAATCAAGGGGTACTAGCTTAGCTGGCAGGTGAAATGTATCAGAATCAGCCAATTACACAGGCAGCACCCCAGCCCAGCCCAGAACACTACTATAAACTATGCAAAAACCTACCCCTCTGTTTTTTCCCACACTCTACACCACCAGTGTATACAAGTGGGGAAATTTTAACAAACAAACCTACAAAATGAGAAGAGCTGCAGCAGGCAACATAGAACAACATATGCAAGAGGATGAGGGTGGTGAGGATGTGAATGCTGCTGATCAACCCACAGTGAGGAGATGGAGAACAGTGCACAGACCCAGGGTAACCTACCAGGGGCTACATGAGCTGGAGATAGTGGAGCGCTATAGGGTGGACAGAGACCTCCTACAGCAAATTGTTGAGCTGTGCTGGCCACACCTGACACACCAAACTGACCGATGGGAACCCATCCCAGTGGATACCAAGGTATGTGTAGGCCTAGGAATACTAGCCATGGGTACCTCCCAAAGCCCAATTGGGGATATCATGGGGATCTCACAGGGATCAGCATCCAGAGTATTCCACCAGTGCCAGTGAGCACATATATTTCCTCAACACCCATCTCTTCCACCAAATAGCAGAATACCCTGAGGTAGTCGGTGCTATAGACTGCACGCACATATGCATCAAAGCACCACCTGGTGATCAGGGTAGGGCCTACATCAACTGCAGGGGAATCCCCTCCATCAACTGCCAGGCATTATAATGAATGCATGTGCTAGCTGCTCTAAAAGCTATGACGATTCCCACATATGGCATTTGATGCAGCTGTACCAGAGATTTGCCAGAGGGGACATCCCCTATGGTCACCTAGTGGGGGATGCTGGTTACACACTGGAGCCATGGCTGATGACACCCATCAGAAATACACACACGCCTGAACAAGAATGCCATAATGAGGCACACGCCAGACCAGACTTATAATTCAGCATGTGTTCGGGATGCTCAGGTCACGGTTCCGGTGTCTGGACACATCCGGCGGAGCCTTGCAGTACTCACCAGCTACATGTACCCAAATTGTTATGGTATGTGCCATGCTACACAATATGATCCTGTGGAAACGGCTGCAGCAGGAACAGCATGGGGCAGGGCCACACAGCCCCCCACCAATGCCAAGGCCTGCACAGGCACAGAGTGACTCGGAGGAGGAACAACCTCAGCCTGCCCCAGTAGGCAATGGAGGCATGCCCAGTATGCTGGGGCCGAGGCAAAGAGACAATGCATAGCACATACACTGACACAGTAGGGACCCAGGGAATGACAGCTCTCTCTGACTCGCACATACAGTATAAGGGGTACCAAACATGACATTACCTGTGCTCAACCATGTATAGGGAGTGTACTATGTGTTGTCCATTTGATTCTCAACTAAAGCGTCTTCTGTGTGGAGACATATGCGAAGGGTTGTACCTTCGTTGATGGTTGTGTGTTAGGGCCGGCAACTCAGCACGTAAAAATCTTCTACCAATCATTAGCGGACTGGAGCTCCACTGTGGTGACCCCTAACCAGGAAAAGCCGAAAGTCACAACAACAACTATGTGCACCTAACATAGGCAGCCCTCCAGCACCATCTGTAAGTCTGACACACCCTCAAGGTAAGTCAATCAACCTACCAATTGCCAAATGGAGTAGAATGTGTCATTACCTGTATCTATGGTATGGATGTCAGCATGCAAGGGAATCGAGTGGCTGAATGTGATGGCAGCAGACAGTAGACACCCATAGTGGCACCATGACATCTGTAACATATACTGGACTCACCATAGTAGCCATTACTACACAGGTTGACAAAACCCACTGCAGGAAATGTGCTGAGCAACATGCATGTTCATATGACTCACACATGCCAGCCAGGGTGGTTCACATACCCAACAACAGTCTCAGCCAGCAGGACAGGTATAGACAAACACAAACAGAGCCTATACTATGGCCCCTGAATGATGGCTATGGTTAACCTCCCTCCAGGCTTGCACAGACAGACTACAGCAGGTTAGGCAGTGGGATGTTAGTCCTGAAGGGTAGGAAGTCAGACACTAATATATAGGGCAACCAAAGCTACAATCTGTAGTACACTGGTATGCCTCTAGTCAGCATGATAGGTAAGAATACAGAATGAAATGGAGTACCTGACATACCAATACAGTCATAGCAAATGTGTACAAATGTCAGGTGTGCCCGCTCCATCCAACGTAGTAACTTAATAACAGTTAGGTGTGCCCCCCCAATCCTGTGTAGAAATGTAGACACAGACAGGTGTGCCACCCCCCGTCTTACATAGTAACGTAGTAACAGTCAGGTGTGCCACCCCAATCCTGTGTAGAAATGTAGAAATAGTCAGGTGTGCCCTCACTTCCTACACAGAAATATAGTAACAGTCAGGTGTGCCCCCCCCACTCCTGTGTAGAAATGTAGAAACAGTCAGGTGTGCCCCCCCCCGCTATGCAGAAATGTAGTAACAGTCAATGCCAAATGATCAATGGATACCCTGCAGAGACAGCATGCTACCTGTTGGTGTACAACACAAAGGTCAGCACTGCAGTACAAACTACCTGGACTCGATCCACACATTCACTACAGATGGCCATACTGGGCATGCTCACGCACAGAGAAATGAAAGCATTATTAGTCAACAACATACTGAAAGGTCATTCTGGGCATGCTCACACGCAAACACATGAAGGCTATGTCTGCAAACACCAGTGGACCAGACATATCTGGCAGTCGCAGTTGTTAGTGCAGACACTCGTCAGTATGCACCACTCATGCTTTGCACACACAGTGGATAGGAATACAGACATATATGTAAGGACAACACACTATAATAAGCCAAATGTAGACGTACATAGATGTGTGGAAGAGGGTGACTGTGACAAGAAGCCATCCAGGCCTGTCCCACCCAGCACACAGCCAAAAGGCCCCAAACACATGAGGTTCAGATGTCACTCACAGCAGATACTAGCCACCAGTATCTGTCAGCATTACAGACTATGTGGTGCACGTGCCAGCTGTGCAACATGACTGTGCAAGGAAGTAGTCATCTAGCAGCTGTATACATGTCCCTGTGAATTATGACCCTGTGTGCTCTCATGTAGCATGTCACCCCCTAGATGAATGGGTTATGGTCCATGCACACACTGCCCCCCCATAGCCCTACTATGACAATACTGTGGAGGTCATCCACTGTGAAATACACTTTTGGGAGAAGTGTAGCCCATTAATCTCCGTGGCACATCACATAACTACTTACTGCTGTAGTGTGATAAACTAGTTAGGTAGGAGTTCTAATCCCAGACTTGGAAACTGTGTGTCTGTTTGTGTGTGTGTCTATCTGTCTTTGACTGTGTAGAGAGCAGTGCTTTCTAGGGTAGTCACACTCCCGACAATTCAAATGCTCAACTTTGGCAAGGCTTCTGATGTCATCCACCTAGAAATACACCTCTGGGAAGGTTGTAGCCCAGTAGTCTCCATAGTGCCTCCTGTAACTGAGTACTCCTGTACTGTGATAAAGGAGTTAGGCAGATGTTCTAATCCCAGACATGGCAAGCTTATGTGTGTGTCTGTCTGTGTAGAGAGCAATGCTTTTTAGGGTACTCACACTCCCTACATTTCATATACTCAACTTTGGCAAGGCTGCTGATGTAATCCACCTAGAAATACACTTCTGGAAAGGTTGTAGCCCAGTGATCGCTGTAGCATGTCCTGTAACTGTGTACTGTGATAAAGTAGTTAGGTAGGTGTTCTAATTTCAGACATGGCAAGCGTGTGTCAGTCTGACTCTGTCTGTGTAGAGACCACTGCTTTTTAGGGTACTCACAATTCCTACATTTCATATACTCAACTTTGGCAAGGCTGCTGATGTCATCCACCTAGAAATACACTTCTGGAAAGGTTGTAGCCCAGTAATCTCTGTAGCGCATGCCCTGTCTGCTGTAGTGTGATTTAGAACGCTGGTAGGGTTCCATCCCCACCTATGGCAGTTCTGGATGTTTTGTGTGTGTTTCAATGTCTGTATACAGAGCAATGCATTATAGGCTAGTCACACTCAGTACATTTCAAATGCTCTACGTTGGCAATCCTGCTGATGTCATTCATTGTGAAATACACCCTTGGGGAAGAAGTTCTCCAGTATTCCCCATGGTGTGTCCTATAACAGCTCCATGCCATAGTGTGATATAGACCTCTGTTAGGGGTCCTATACCCACACATGTGGGTTGTGGATGTTTTGTGTGTGTGTCACTGTCTGTGTGGGGAGCAATGCATTTTAGGCTAGTCAGACTCACTACAATTCGAATGTCCTGTTTTGGCAATCCTGCTGATGTCATCCAATGTGATATACACCTTTGGGGAAGGAGTACTCCAGTAATCTCCATGGCATGTACTATAACTGCATAGTGCTGTAGTGTAATAAACTAGTTAAGTAGGGGTTCTACTCTCAGACATGACAGGTGTGTGTGTGTGTGTGTGTGTGTGTGTGTGTGTGTGTGTGTGTGTGTGTGTGTGTGTGTGTTCATAACTCGCATCCTGTGTGGAGGTGGGTGTGAGTGTGTGACACCTGTTCCCAATGTGGAGCGGGTTTTGCATATTTCTTATATGGTGGCCCTACCATATATCACAATGTCCACTGTACAGTGATAACAGATGTGAAACAGCTGAGAGGCTGGTGTGCAAAGCCATACCCATACATGTGACATCAAGGCATGGCAAGCACAGTTCACAACCTTAGTATTACCCAGAGCGCACTCTCAACCCATGTCTCATACACACACATATGCCTAGGCAACAGCCAGTATGTGGGTAGTATACTGTATATTGGCCAATGATAGTAACTATGGAGTGATTGCAGTGGGCTAAAGAAGGCATGGCACCCTGTCCATCTGTCCAGTATGCACGTACATGCAGACAGTGCACCTTCCCCATGTTCCCCAATGGACACCTGCAACACCTGTGGCACTATCACATGTGACCCACAGAGTACACAGCATGCCTGATATGCCCTGTATGGACAGATGCCACTGACACCAGGGAATGCCATTAGGATGCTATCAATGTAGGTGCAGGGTAAGCCTGCTGGCCATTACCAGTTCCCACCACAGGCGGGCAAGACTGGCACATCTGATGATAATCTGTGTTGACAACATGGGCCAGACACCCCAGGTACAGTTCCACATGTCACTGTACATGCATGTGGGAGGTGTGCACATCCCAGACACCATCCATGTCATGGACTAAGGAACATATACATGGCAAGCGATACACAGCATTGGCCACACATAATAGTCACCCAGGTGACTGGATGGGGGATACAATACCCACCTGTGTGGGCAAATGCAGAAACTACAGCCTTGAGCCACAATGCAGACCATTGTCATGTGGCCTGATGCCAAAGTATACCCATCACCTAGCCTTCTATAGCCATCTGGCACAGTCGACCACCACACACCCGTGCAGACATGCACCCATACATGTCAGTACTGGAACCCTGTGCATTCATATGATGCGTATGATCACATGCACATGCACTACAACCCCCATTGGCATACTGACGCATGCTGTCTGATGTCAGACAACTCCCCATATCCTTTGCCCATACAACTTCCATATGACCCATGTGGTGCATGTGATACCTGCACAGTGATGTGTTGTGGCAATCCCACTACTGAAGAGTTGTAATCCTGGCCCTGCCAAATGTGTCAATGTGTGTGCATCCCTGTGAGAGTGTGGCTGTATTGACGCTGGCACCTGTTCATGCAGACAGGCATATGTACGTCACCTTCTGCATAGCTACCCTATCCCTGTTACAGATGTCACTCACCATCACATATATGTTCTGAGGGCTCCACAACAGGTAACCCATGTGGCGCATCCAATAACTGCATAGAACTGTGATAGAACTACATAGTCATCAATGGTTTGATACTCTGTGCTGGTAAGTGTGTGACACAAACATGCTGTTGTTTTAATCTCACACCCCTCCCTGACTTGTCTTTGCCTCTATCTGCCTCTCTCACTCCCTCTCTGGTGGATGTGGAGACCTACACCTGTTTTGCTTGGGCAGCAGCAGCATGTGTATTTTAAGTGATGCTCATGATCAGCTGATGGCATCTGCATGAATTGCAGCCCTCCCCTAGCTGATTGCATGTGGGATAGCTGTGGTAACATTCCCATAGCCAATTGCATGGAAACACACTCCAGTATCTAGGAACCTCATGCTGGTGTTGGCCCTTTTCATTCACTGTGAGCAGGAACTAGATCTGTCATTTGGAAAACAGCATCTCAGATGGATTGGGTATTTACCTCTAACAACATACACTGTGGAAACAGGGCAACACACAGGAGGGAGTTGTGCCTGACCTGACTACAGACTGTAAGTGCTGCTATACTGCATTTGGAGTAATGTTGGTTTAACAGTGTGTGTGTGGATATGGCTGTTCTCCATGTTGCAATACCTGCCATGTCAGTTCTCTGTTTATTTAGGGTCATCTGCAGACTGGGCAGTGTGTTGTGCCTTTGGTGTCATGTGTTACCCACAAAGCATCTATCTGTGAACTGCAGAAGGTAGTGTGAGGATTGCAGTCTCCAGATGGTGAATGCTGTGACAGTTACTGACTTCATATTCCTCATAGAACATATGTTGCAACAAACCCTTTTACAACAGTAAATGTATGAGGTTATCACAGCAACATGTCAATATTGGCCCTGTGTATGTGCTTCCAGCTACAACTCTGTCACCCTTTGTACATATGTTGTGCATTAAGAGGTGCATATGTGCTGTACACCATAATTAGTGTCATCATATCTGATAACAAGCCAGTGAGATATCAGACTGCTACACATGTTATGTACAGTAGGGGTTATATTTGATGAGAAAACCTGGACAATCTGTGGATGTTTGTACAATACTGAGGTCTGTGTACATATGGTGAATGTTAACAGTGTGTGTATTGTTAATATGTACTTTAGCCTGTGTACAGATTGTGGTAGATGTTAGTGTTCTAGGTCCCATCCTATCTGATGTTACATGCTGCTCCACTGTATGTTACCGTAGTGGCTTACATGTTTGTAGGGCCATACACACACATGTCCCATACCAGAGACAGCCATCAGACGAAACTGTGTAGCAGCCCAGTATATGTAGGGTTAGTCTGTGAGTGGCACATATGAGGATGGTGTTGAACAGATAGTCCATATACTGTAATATTATGCTAGCTTACCATACGTGGCCGTGGCTGAGTTCACATTGGTTATGGTTATGCACTTTTACACAGGTGTATCTTACCCTGTGGTGTGACATGCCTATAGAGCCTGCTATATATGCAGGTATATGTGCATTCCCCCATAGGAGATGTAGGCCAGTGTTGAGCCAGTTTGCCTGTAGCCTGCATATGCATTGTTACATGCCTAGCACCTTAGTGTACTTACCCAGTGAGATGTCATGTGCAGATACTTGCCAGATGTACTGCTGCCAGGCCTCCCTTAACAGTCATGTATGTCAGAGCAGTGGGATGCTGTACAGATGTATGCCAATATCTAGTCGGTAGTATGTGGCCATGGCACCCCTGTACCAGTGGTTATTAAGTGTCAGGCCAGACAGGGGTGTGTGAATGCATAACCTATGGTGGCACATGTATACCAGTCATTATGTGTTATACTCATCTACATGGCTATCAACATCCATATTGTCAAGCATGATACACATGTTTTGCACTAAGGGGTTCTATGTATACCTCTGGACTGTACAGAGTGTGTCAGAATGTCCACATATATTGGCCAATATCTCTGCTGCAGTCCAAAGGGGCATTACGTGCTAGCAGTGGTACGTTAGTATGATGTCCTTAGGACGTCTGTCAGTAGCCTATGGCACACATGAAAAGCAGATGTGACCTCCCACACACACCATGTCTGTGAAGACAATACACATATGGGCCTGTGTTCCAGCCTCTGTCCTCCACCTACATACCAAGCTTTGCACATATGACATGCTGTCAGGGGTTGTTCTGTAGTGGGCTGTGGGTATATCACACTGCCATTGCCGCCATCAGTCCACTGCTGTTGTATCCCCCACACATACAGTGGGGCTGGGGCCATATATGTGTGGCCTTCACCTACACAATACATATGTGCCCTTATGGACTTTAGAGGCCAGTGTATGTAACAGTGGTATATGGCCCTGTATTATTGAGCCTGGGGGATGCACCATAAATGACCTAGGCTGTTACAAAATGTGGGGGTATCAGGGGTGAGCTACCTTAAAGTATCTGGACGTACAGTACCATATACTTCACCTATATTTACATTACTCACATAAATTGGGTTAATGCAGGCCTACTGCCTCCTGCCATACAGACTGTTCTGTGTGCCAGTGTGCCTGTGATGGTGTCAGTTATGCCTTGCTATGTAACAGTTACATCTCATTTGGTCAACTGCTGCCTTTACCACCTAGCGATTGTGTACAGAGTGCAGATAGAGGCTGCTGGACTATACACCTGCATCACTTACTGTTGATTGTGTGGTATCCTGTGGCCCAGTCCATCCTTGCTAATGTATGATTTGAAGGGCTTGGCCTGGACAGCAACAGTTGTGGACCTTTCCAGACTACTGTATTAGTAGAACTGTTTCACAGTTGCATTACTCTGTTGATATGGATGTCAGTGTCTGAACAGCTATATGACATGGCATGTAATACTGTAATAGTACACATATAAAGGTATTCCATTTCTGCAAACCTTTGTGTGGTGTTTATCCTATGATCTCTCTGTGGGGATATGTTGCAGGCAACGAATATCATTTGTATGGGTGGGTCATCTAGTGTCCAGTTGTTAGGGTGTTCACTGTAGGCATAGTGGGTGTACCATATTGTGTGCACCTACTACATAAGTATCTTACTGTACATATGTCTGCGTGTGTATGTGTAGTCACATTTATCACTATATATATATATATATATATATATATATATTTATATATATATATATATATATATATATATATATATATATATATATATATATATATACATATATATATATATATATATATATATATATATATATATATATATATATATATATATATATCATCATCACCTTCTTTCGGCTATTCCCGTTAGGAGTCGCCACAGCGGATCTTCTGTTTCCATTTCTTCCTATCCTCTGCATCATGCTGTTTCACACCAACTGCCTGCATGTCCTCTCTCACCACATCCATAAACCTTATCTTAGGCCTTCCTCTTTTCCTCTTACCTGGCAGCTCCATCCTTAGCATCCTTTTCCCAATATACCCAGCATCCCTCCTCAACACATGTCCAAACCAACGCAATCTCGCCTCTCTTGCTTTGTCTCCAAACTGTCCAACCTGAGCTGAACCTCTAATATACTGATTCCTAATCCTGTCCATCCTAGTCACACCCAGTGCAAATCTTAACATCTTTAACTCTGCCACATCCAGCACTGACTCCTGCCTTTTCGTCAATGCCACCGTCTCCAACCCATATAACATATGTTACCAGACCGCAGGAAAAAACGAAGATAATTATCACTAAAAATGAACAAACTCCATGACACAAAAGCATTCAAAATGAATTCAAACTGACTTGAAGAGAAAGCACCCAAGACTCCTTTATTATTTAGCTCTTTTGTCTTCTTTTTTATCAACACATCTTCTGAATGATGTGTCATTATTAAAAGCAACCATTTAATCATTGTTTAACTACAATATTACGAACTGTGTATTTAAATTATCAACACAGGTCTTAACCAATAATACTGTGAGACCAGTGGTCCTGCAAGGTGCTGTGTGCATCTTCATTAGACAATAATTAAGTTAACAGGAGGGGAACCTGTAGTGCCGTGTGTATACAAGGGTCATGTGTTTCCCATATACCTGAATTAGATGTTCCTATCAGGTATCGTGTGCATACAGGACAACCTTGTGTACCACGTATGCTTTGCAATACCTAAAAATAAAACCGTCGGTGTAAACAAAGTCAGCCGTGAAGTCTATTGTTATTACCAGGAAAACATTCATCCCATGCGGGATGACCTAAAAATTGGGTGACTTTCTTTGCAGTAACACCATGTCTACACAGGCAAACATGGCTGTGTTCATATGTGCATGGACTACAGCATGTGGAAGATCGAAGATACTTGGGTTGGGACAATGTACAAGATGAGTCCCGAGGGGAGGAGGAGTGGAGTGTGGGCAAAGTGTGATGGTGTGGCAGCTACGGGCCATTGACCACAGACGGGATGTGGCTGCGTGTGTGCAGTAGGGGGGAGGCGGAACTGTGGGTAAAGAAAATATGGGTCGAGGAGAGGGTGGGTTGGATGGGCCTGTACTGGTCGGTCCGCCTAGTGGGTGGGGGAGATGGAAATGAAATATAAGAAAATAACAAATAAATGAAAATAAACGTAAATCCCTATTTAAATAAAACAAACAAAATACAATGAACTTAGTAGTGTATTGCAGGGCGGATGTGTTTGGCTGTGGGGGGGTATGCCAATTCATACAAGACGTATATTGTTTGGGGCCTCCCAACCCCATTAACGGTGCATGTGGACATATATGTTTCTGTTAATCTACCATTGCTATCTACAGATTTATGCCCATCTATACCTATATAGGGGTATATATTTGCTTACATATTTATAACTATGTCCGTACATACCTATAGAGATATATATCTGCGTACATATATGTAACTTGCTGTGTATATGTGGACATATAGGTGTTGACATATATATGTGTAGATGTCGACATTGGCATGTATATAAGTTCATATATATTTATATATATGTATATTTGTGAATATATATACATATATATATATATATATATATATATATATATATATAGATAGATATGTAGTGTCTGTTTATATAGTAATATATTTACACACACATACATCTTGATGTTGGTATACATTCTCTGTACTGTTGCATGACTGGGCTGGATGTTATGTTACTGAAAACATCAGATTTATGTATATCTATCATGGTTTAGTGGCAAATCACTTTGTGTATAGTGTGCATGGTTCTGGGCTTGAGCCTTGCAGAGGCTGTTTATTTTGTTGCTGGGCAGAACACAGGCAGCTGGATACAGAGTGATTAAGGCACTTTAAAGCAGTTGAATGTGGGATTGCACAGGTTTGCATGGAGGTAAGCACTGCTAACTTCTGGTTACAGGTCCCTACCCTCAGTTAGCTTTTCAGTTGCTTAACGTGTGTAGGCAGCTTACCCCTGCGCAAACAGACTTAGACCTGCTTACTGCTGCTTAAAAGTGCATACTTCCATTTACCCCCATGCTAATTTCTTTAAGAGAAAAGAAAAAGGGGTTGATAGGAAAGTGATGAAAAAAGGGGCACAAAGAGGGAAAGACAGTAGGCAAAATAGCCAGGGATGTGCAGGAAGGGTGTAGGGAAGGTCCATAGCTGGTCATTTCTTCTACAGCTACAGCTGTGCATATACACTGACATTGGAAGTACATCTGGACAGTCAAACACCTTGGGGGGTGGGGACAACAATAATTCATTGTAATGCCAATTAGACCAGATTACATGTGTCCAGTGGACATGTATGCAAAATGATCAGCTATGTATGGGGTGAGAATTTTTTTGTGGGAACAGATTGCCCTTTTTTTTTTTCAGGTGAGGATGGGATGTTGGGGAGGGGTGTTAGGTATAATTGGGGAGGTGGGTTGGGTAGGTTAACAGACAAGACAAACAAGACGCATACAGGGGTGGTATATGACACATGTGGAGGGTAAACACCTTGGATGGGGAGGGGTGTTTGGAAGTCACAAGCCCATGAACCCCTCTATGGAAACAGTGGGACTGAGGTCCCCACCCATGGGCAGTCACCGCTGCACCTTTATGGCCCCAAAGGTGGCTGTGCTGGGGGCTGGGTAGGAGGGACAGGCTCACCCTCTAATTGTGCCACACGGCCCTCAAGCTGGCGTAGCTTGTCTCGAATCTCCTTGTCGAGCTTGCTATGCACCACAGCCCAGACCTGATGATGGGTGACATGTACCTCTCCGCCCCCACTCCCAGGGAGGGCTGAGCCCCATCCCCTGCAGCGGTTCCACCCAAAGGTAGTGCAGGGCCAATGGAGGAGGAGGTCCCAGGCTGGGCCCAGATGTGCTGGTGCCCAGTGCCATTGCCAACTGAGGTGGGACAGGTGGGTCTGCTGGGGCCGGCCTTCCCATATGAGCTATGGTGATGCATTTTTAAGAATGATATCAGTTAGTACTAGACAACAGCATTCAGGATTAGGTATAACAGCATGCATAGGTATTCCCAGTAACCCAAGACACCAGATTTACAACAGTTGCAGAGCGAGCAGAACACATGGATATATGGGACAACAATGGCCATTACAACAGCATGCAGGTTTCATTGATGGCAACAGGCCAGCGATATGGGAGTATTTTAACATGGCGCATGCATAGAACCAAATAGGACATATATCCCGACAGAAGTGTGGAGTGTACACATCCCATTGAGGTGTGTAATTAGGTTATTGTAGCACATATGGTGGGGGTGAGAGAGAGAGGTCCATTAACAAGTAATATATCCCTGTGGTATTCACAGCCTTCTTAGTCACTGCAGTGATCTGTCCCTTACATGTATTATTACACTACCCACTGTTCTTCACTTGTACAATGGTATATTTGTAGAGTAGTATCTACGTGGACTGTGTCTTACGTATAGTCTACACCTCTTACCTGTTATAGCTGCTGAGAAAATCACTGTTAACACTATCTGACAATTTCTACACATACTCCCAGATTCCATGTTGATGTTATACACATACCTAACAATCTGTTATTGCACACACTCTGGTCATGGCTTGACAGGATGCAGGTGTTAATGTGACATATTTTGAGAATAGCTGTCATACACTTTGGGTGGGATGCTACAATGACAGGTTTGTTTTCATATACATTCTCTGACTATGTACAGGTCTGACTATCACTTATATGTCAGTAGAAGCTGCCTACATTTCTTGGATCATCACACTGACATGTCAGGGGAACAGGATACTGGGCAGCAGATTTGAGCCATTTATCTAGACGTGCTGGACATATCAGAACAGTTGAGGGGTATGACTATGCATACAGCTTACTACCTGAACATTCTGCCACAGTCCGTACAGTTGATGGTTATGATTATGCTTACAGTGTACTATCTACACATTCTAGCAAAGTCTGTACAGTTGTTGGGTCTAATTATGCATACAGCTTTCTATCTGCACATTCTCACAAACTCTGTACAGTTGTGGGGTATGTTTATGCATACACCTTACTACCACTCCCAGGATCCAAACTGCTGCTGTGTGTGGTAAAAATATTACTTTTGACATCCCAGTGCACTGTGCTATCAGGGAATTGGTGTGAAGCATTCCAATGTTTTTTGTGTAAGTCTCCCTCAGTTGTACAATATTACTGACCTCTTGGGACTTCTAACATTCTTATACTGAACTTCCTACACATTTTATCTGCGTTCAACAGTGTGGGTAACACTGCTTAATACAACAGTGCTATTTATAGAATGCAACACTACAGCATATGAATGCTGAATGTACACAAGCACTCCTGGGGTTATACTTTTATTCACATGATCTTACATCTTTATTTCCACACAACCTATATAACAGTCTTCCTAGTTTATTCAGTACATTCCATACACAATATATTTTTTATACTGGCACAACACTTTCTAGAACTGTTATATTTATTTGTTATGACAGTACATGCAAGATTATTACTAACCTGCCTCGCGATGCAGCCTTTGCAGCCTAGCAGCATGGGCTTGCTGGTTCACAGCCCGCTCATCTGCAGCTGTCAGGGGAATACAGTGATATTTAGCCATTACCTATCCATAGTATACACAAGCTAGGCAATCATTATCTACATAGTAGAATGGGTACTTAGTGCTGGGGCACTGTCCATCTGCCTGGATTCTTGGATCCAGTGCTCCAAGAGATCTCCCCCTCCACCACTTCAGGTCAGCATGGTGATGCCTGACCTGCTCACCAGTCTGGGGGATACTAGTGGCACTGGTGAGGTCATGGGCGAGACTGTCCCAGGCCTCCACTTTATACTGAGAGCCCTGGTACTGGCCCTGCAATGGTCTGTGCTCATGGTATTTTACCAGGAGCCATACCATGATTCTGGACTTCTGCGTGACCCAGCGCTGCAGTCTAAATCGAGTGCCTTCCCCAACTCCAGACATTCTGCCTACAGTAGGGAGCTGCAACCAGTTATGGGATGTATTCGCACATGTGGGATTTAAATATGCCCAATTTCCTGCACTTTCCCGTGATTGGACGGTTTTGAACAGGCTATGTTATGTAGCAGGTTATACAACATCACACTGTACATAAATTCCTTTCACATGTTCAGTTTGATTTCCCTATCGTGAGGATTTCTTTGTTGACACCTCAATCTTATGCATTGCTATGATGGCTTAGTGATTAACTACTGTAACTATAGTGCATAGAGTCTTGGGTTCGAGCCTTGCAGAGGCTTTTTATTTTGTTGCTAGACAGAACACGGGCTGTTGGATACAGACTGATTAAGGCACTTTAAAGCAGTTGTATGCTGGTTTGCACAGAGGTAAGCACTGCTTACTTCTGGTTACAGTTTCTTACAGTCCGTTAGCTTCTACATTGCTTAATCTGTGTAGGCAGTGCTTACCCCCATGCAAACGCACTTGAACACACTTACTAGCCCTTACATATGCTTACTACTGCTTATTCATGCTTAAACCTGCTTACTAGTGCCTTATTCATTATGACACTGACACTTCACATGTGCATTTCCTGCAGTACTCCAGTTCATAAATAAATGTTATTTAGTGGGTTTTAAAACAAAAATATTGGTTATAACGTGCTTTGCCATGTAAAATAGACTATGCTGCAGTGGGACTCGAATCTGGAATGCCTGCTCATTAGGTGAGTGCTCTGCCCACTACACTATTGCTGTGCTGTTTCATTTGCATATATCTTCCTTGTTATCCTGTTCAGCCTTTTAAGCTGCTATAACTGTAGCTAAGCAATGGGCACACCTGCACACCTACGGTTAGCTGTACTCTGATTTTAAAAATAAAAGGGTTTCTTCATTTAATTTATATGTACTGTTGCTGTTGTACACATGGGGGACTGTTGGTGGGGATATGCGGACATCTATGAGTGGTCTCGCTCATTTCTTACCACTTCCTGCTGTTCTACATTGCAGGGGCATGTTTATTCTGACAGCTCTGCTCTCAGGCACTCCCCCTGCACTTGTACATGCTCCATGTAAGCCTAGGAGCTTGGGCAGCGTGCCTTATTGATATGTATGGCGTCCTGCTCCTACACAGGTGCTTCCATGCAGGACTAAACTAGTCCTACACTGAAGTTTAGTAAATCTGGGGGAAATGTCTTTCAATACGTATGAATGATGAGGGTGTTATATAAGTTAAATACTGAATTTGTAAGAATATTTTATACCTTGTTTTGGTAAACCTGTTAGTTGTTATATTTTCAACCCAAACATAGCCCATATTTACTAAATTAATAAGTGGTACATGTATAAGTAACTCCCAAGTTAGTAACACATGAGTGAATCTCTTAAGTGCTGCTTCAGTCAGACTATGATAGTTTAACTGCAATAAAACATGCAATTTGAACAAGATAGATTGTAGCAGAGTTGCTGAATTAACTCAGTTGCAGAGTACAGCACATGGAAGACAATTTTGCAGCTGGTTACAAGTCTGCAGGAGCTTGTTTTTATTAGCTGACAAGGAAGCAGACTTCTTCTGCATTAGAAGTGAGGTCAAACATAGGTCACTGCATCCTGATGAGATCACACTATGTAAGTGACTATGTGGAAATAGTGGTGAGGGTTTAAACAAGGGAGGTTTATGAGAATATGTTAAGAATATCTTGCTATGATGAAAAACTGAAAGTTTGGCACTGTTACATTTTTTATCATTTTTTTGCTCCTGCTGCCCATTGACCATCTGCCCCCTCCTGGCCAATCAGCCCATTTATCACCGGGGTGAGGGTCAATTGAAAATAGTTGTAATTTAGACAGCCATTAGAGGTGGCTTGAATGTTTTTCTTTACTGTTATATTTTTAATGCAAAATCAAATTAGTTTATGATTCAAGAACGTGGTCATTAAATCTTTATAATTGTATTGGCCCTAGAACAGCAATTTAGTATTTGCTAAAAGCAGCAGTGAGCATTGCCTGAAAGTTTCTAAATGCTTAAGGTGCCACTTTCAAAATATCACACATAGAGGATTATGACCGAGTCAACAATCATAACAAAGTTATTGATCAAAACATGAATATCCAGAAATTCACTTCAAGAGCAAAATGGAGCAAAGTGAAGCTTGAGTAATGAATCTTGACATATATACTGAGAAAGCATACCTTCTTAATTATTGTCAGAGAGACCCAACCATAATTCCTTGTAATAGATGGTGCTTCATCTGTTGGAATGGTCTATTGCTTACAGAAAAAAAGTTGCAGGACTGCAAAGTGTGCTACACTTATAAAAGATATAAACATTTAGTGCTGTCAGACAGACAGTGGTCAGAATCTCAGTATACTGCTGATGGAGTAACCACTTTAAAAACTTTTAACCACTTCAGCCTGCCCTTTTTTTGTATGCATATATGTGTGTGTGTGTGTGTGTGTGTGAGTGAGTGAGTGAAAGTAAAAAGGTTTTGTATCTTTCAAAAATAAGTTTAGCTTCTTTTTGCTGCTCTGTGGTGGCTACTGTCTAAGCTGCAGTGTGGACAGCTCTGAATGTCATACATAATGACCACTTACCATGATAACAGCCCATTGCCCGTGAGCGTGAGACGTTATCGGGGGGGGGGTGCAGGTGAACACTCTCTATTCAAGGGAAATGCTGCTGTTCTTGTCTGCAGAATTTAAAATTTCCCCCATTGGCCTGGTTCCCAAGAAACAGGAGGGTGAGTTCAGGTTGATTCATCACTTGTCTCACCCAGTGGGGGTTCAGTCAATGATTTTACTGACACAACACTGTTCAAAGTACATTACTCTTCTTTGGATCAAGGGGCAGAGGAAATCATGGGCTATACTGACCCTGGCTTTGTTAGATGAATATCTAATTTGCTTTCTGCCTTCTTCCTGTGAGACCAGAACATTGGTCTTATTTAGGCTTCCAGTTCAATGGGAACACATTTTTTGACACTACATTGCCAATGGGGTGTGCTATGGCTTGTGCAACATTCAGACTATTTGGTACAGTTTTACATTGCTGTTGGAAAAAATGAGCCCCACTGACAGGTAGCAGCATACTACCTAGATGAATTTTTGATATTGGGGGTGGGTCAGGATGGTGCTTTGGAAGGGATGTCCATTTTCAGGCAGCTTTGCACTGAGTTGCTGGCACCCTTAGCTGACGACAAGTCAGAAGGACCAAGCCACTCCTGACATTTTTAGATTTAGACATAGACACCACTGAAAACTTCTTCAAGCTTTCCCCACCGAAACTCCAAGTCCGACAGTTACTTTGGAGATTCTTGAGTTCCAACAAAGTGCGGATAGGAGACATCATGCAGTTGCATGGTTTGCTGAACATTGCCTGTAGGGCAGTTTCTCCGGGAAGAACTTTCCTATAGTCAGTATCTGACTTGTTGAAAAGCAACAGACAGCTGACCAGAATGGTTGGGGATGACCTACAGTTATGGTTAATGTTCTTGAGTCAGTTTAATGGAGTTTCTTTTTGGCAGTCTGCTTGGACCACTGCCACCAAAGATGAGCTTTTTACTGATGCAACTGGGGCTGGTCCAGTATTGGGGGTTATTTCATGGTCAGTTGATTTGCTGAAAGGTAGCTGGACAGTTGGTCTCTGGAGAGAAGGAAGGACATTATGTTTTTAGAAATTTTTCCTATTTGGGTGGCAGTGTTAGTATGGAAGGTTCAGTTATGTGACAAGAGGATCAGTTTTCACTCAGATAATATTGCAGTGGTTCACGCTTTCAAAAAACCTTCTTCCAGGTCCAGGTGGGTCCACTCAGTCATCAGGATTTTAGTTTTACTAAGTCTACAGATTAATTTGTCATTTTCATGTGTCCATGTACTTGGTCATCTTAATCCTATAGCTGACAGTCCTTCCCAGTTTCAGTTTGCCAGGTTTTCCCTCTTGGCCAGCCATTTGGATCCAAAGGGGACCCCAGTTCCTGTTGAAGTCTGGCTAATTGGAGAAGACTAGCATTATTGGTTTTGGCTAATTCTATGTCAGCAACACTAGAAAAGTTTCTTTGTCATCCCTCCAGGTTTTCAAAGCATTCTACAGGTCTTTGATCCCTGGTTCCAGGCTATGGGGTGTACAGTTGTTGCTGCAATTTTTAGTGGCTAGGTCCACAGTGGGGATTTACCTAAAACTCTCAGAGTATACCTTGCAGCTTTGGGATGGTTGGAGCACTTTTTTGGGCCTTCAGGCTGTGTCAGGATATTGGGTTATGGGAAGGATACTTAAGGCCCCAGAGAACATGCAGGAATGTTCCCATGATTCCAGAAAACTTATCGGGATACAGCTGCTTCCCCTTGTTATTCAAAATCTCTACAGGACCATTGGTGAGTTTTACCTGTTTCTCACTATAGCTGCTTTGTTCTCTTATGTGGGTGCTTTCCACTTGAATGAACTTCCCCTTTACCTTTGTTGGGAGGATCTTCTCATCCACAGGGCGTTTGTCATGATTTGGTTAAAGAAATGCAAGACTGATCAAGTTGGTAAAGGTCAGCAGGTGTGTCTGGACAAGACCGGTGGGCTAGTCACTTGTCCCGTGTATTGGGTCAATTTATTTAATATTACCCCCTTAGAGAAAAGGTCAGGCTTGGTTTTCATCCAGACCTCAGGCAGGCCTTTTAACCTATCACAGATTAATGAATTTCTTAGACAGGCCTTAACAGGGAAAGGAATTCACCCACAAGGTTACTCCTCCCATTCCTTTTAGATAGGTTGTACTTCAGACCTGGCCATGGAAGGGCAGTCTGTGCAGGTCATCCAAAGAATGGGAAGGTGGGTCTCTGATGCCTTTTTGTCATGCATCTAGCATTAGTTTTTATTTCTGTTGCAGAGAAGGAGATGACTTGGATCTTGGGCCATTATTTTATTCACAGCATCCATCCGAGCCTTGGCCTGCCCAGCTGGTCACTCTAATTCCTTCAAAAGTAGCCAGTGGTATGTTCATTCTTTTGGTTTTCATGGTCTTAGTTGGTTTCAATTTTGAGAAATCTGGTGTAAGCTTACCATGGAAGAAGCCTTGCCCAGCATTGTGATAATTCAACTCAGGGTGAAATGATCTGGGTCAATCCCCTAAGAAGGTACTGTTGGCCAGAATCTTATCTGATATGGACCACTTGCAGCAGCTATATCCAAAGGTAGCTTTCTTTTGGTCTGCCATCATCCCTAAACTGTACTGGAAGTCAAATGCCTAGCTCCATTGAGAGAGCTAGGCGTTTTATCAACCACAGAGTCAAGCAGGCTGCTAGCCATATTGGTTTCCAGGTGATTGAGCACAGTGATAGTGACAAACTGGAGCCTGATTTCTGTGATTTGGACAAGTTAATTTAAATAACATTGGTTTTGATTTGTTCAATTTAGATATGGTTGTGTTATTCAAAAATCCTTCAAAGTTTACCTTGCTTTGTTTCATAACGCAGAATTTATTTCTGAGGCTATTGATTTGGGGGGAATGCTATGATGTGCCATGTCGGCAGTGGCCTTACAGCTTCACCCATCTTGTGTCCCCCCTGTTCTTGTTCAGTGGCCTTGGCTCTCCTTAAGTTGGTCCCAGATTTGATGAGTGGCCACATCAACGGGTATGTGGCTTGTAAGTATGAGTTAAGTGGGTCTGCCAACAGGTCTGAGGTAGCTAGGAATAGACATTTGGTTTTCTCTAAAGTGGCAGCTGAAAGAGGTGGTTGTACACCAACCGACTTGAGGTGATCATTTGATGGTATTTGTTGATATGTTACATATGAATTATTTGTGGCATCACCATTGGTTGTCCTTGATGATTATATAATAAAAGGTTACAAAGTCAATCTGGTGTGTTTGATGACTTAGCTCAGTGGACAGCAAAACTTATGTACCTCTTTGATGTCAGAGTGGTGCAGAACAAAGTTGCCTTTTTCCCAGATTCAGAGCATAATCAGCATTCATCATATGCTACATAAGTATTTATATCTTTACAAAATAATGCAGAATTTTTATCAAGTTACAAACATGCCTGAGAATAGTACTAACATGTTAGAAACACTAATGGATATCTGCTAAACTTTGATTTCATTCAATTATTGACATGTCAAGGGGATTTGGAGTGCTTTTTATGCTAACCATGCATCAAAAATTATTTTTTTTCAACAAATTATTTGTTTAAATATACCATAATAAAATAAATATATTTCTCATCTTTGTATAAATAAGTGCAATGCTGCTTGGAAAAAACATTTTTTCTGTATTTGTGATGTCATTGGCATTGCGTGTCTTTTTTTTTAACACCTTTATTGAATTATTACTTGTGACAGGCAAATTTACGTTTATATAAAATTAATCAAAATGTATTAACAAGTTCACATTTGCAAACATCATATTTAACATATATTGCTATATATCATATAACCTAAGCAATATTACATAAATTATTCAATTTTTGCTTTATTTTTTGTAAACAAGAAATATTATTAAACCATCACTTACAACATAGATAGTCATACATTTATATAAATGAATAAATGAAAACAAACCACATCAACACAATCCTAGTTGCAAGATACATCACAAACCATATTGACACACTCCCAGTTGTTAACACATCACTTACAATCAACCTATTCATTTTCAGTCAAATATTACATAATTACATAGCTCATTTAAGTCCTGCCTTCTTTTAAACCTCATTCCTGCCCTGTATGTATTGTTTCCACAATTCACATTTTTCCCTATATGGTTTGCTTTTATCCATTTCTAAAGATTTTAATTCCAGTTGTTTCATCTCTTTTACTATATTCACTACTTCTAGTATAGTTGGTTTAGATTTCGGTTTCCATTTTCTAGTAATTGCTTTTTGGCAGCAACCATAACTAGATACAGCAAGACTTTACCATGTCTAGGCAATTCTGATTCTGTACCATTGCTGAGAAAAATCATCTCCTTCATCACACCAATCTGCCCACCCAAAATCTCTGACAGTGCATCCTGCAGGGAATCTTTAAAATCTGCCAACCCAATGCACTCCCAGAAAATATGTTCCCAGTTACCGCTTTTTTCCCTGTCACACCTCCAACATTTACTGTTTACTTGAGGAAAAAAAAATATCTGGAGTCTACTTAAAATATAAAAATATATATGTAAACATTTCCAAGCAAAAATCTTAAATCTTCTAAATCTGGTTGTGTATTTGGGAGACACATATACATCCTTCCATTGTTTCTTTGTGAATTGTTTATGCAATCTCTCTTCACAATCCTTTCTAACCTTCTCTGATTGATTTTTATAGTGACCAGGCAATATTTTATATGCTCTACTAATTATTCCTTTTTAATGGCAGCTTCTTTTCCAGATTCTACTAAAAACTCTGCCAGTGCTGGTCTTTCGTTTAGGGCCCCCTATTTCTTTCTCTTTGCCTATACTCTGATATCAATCCCTGATAGGGAAGGCAATCTCTAACCTGCAGTCCAAACAATTTATTGGTATATTCCCATTCTATCATCTTTCCCTCTCTTGTTATATGCTCCCAAATACCTTGGCTCCTTTGCCAGTTTTCTCCAATAAATTCCAGCCCCCCCTCTTGCCTATTGTCTGTATCTCTACTTGCAGTTATCCCTATCGGCAGAATCTCCTTTCTCCATTCCTGTGTTAGCTTAGTTCTTATGACACTTTCTGCTACTTTACAGATATAATATTCTGTATTATTATTGTTATTCACCTTAAAGGCCTGCATCCAAAATTCCAGTCTCTCCTTGTTTCTTAAGCTTCCCCCATTTCATCATTACCCCTTTTGCTTTGCATTATAGTTTTCTGCATGTGCTATGTATAGGAGCCTTAACTGTGTATCTCTGAAATATCCCTTCAAAGTGGGTAATCCCACTCTGCCCTGATCTACTGGAAGAATCAGCTTATCCCACTTGATTCTTGCTGTCTTCTCCTCCCAGATTAAATCCTTCGGCTCTTTATTAATTGCTATCCACAACTTCTCCTCTGGTTGCTAAAAATATGCCTGACTTGTGTATAAGACTAATGGGGCTAAAAACATTTTAGCTGCTTGTATCTCACTATCCATATCCATATAAAAGAGCTTCCATTTTCCCAGATTTTGTATTATCTTTTGTTTACTTCTCTTTCCACATATCCTTAGCTGCCACACCAGAATCATTTTTAATTCATATGCCTAAATACTTCATTTTATCTTGTCCTGATAAATATGGATATTGTTGAACCAATTCAAATGTGGGTACATACTTTACCACTATTGACTTAGTTTTTTTCATATCTTTTTTTTGTATCCCAAAAAGATTTGACACTGTCTCAAAATGTTCCACAACACTGTAATGTCTCTTTGTGGGTTTTGTCGGGTATAAAATTATATCATTTGCAAATAAAGCCAGCTTTTCTTGACTACCATGCCAATTATAATTGGCATTGCATGTCTTATGATCCAGTCTGCTACCCAAGAATAGGAATATCATTTTTCAATATTATGATTCATTGCTCATATACATACATTCAACTGGTTATCTTGCTGTTCTGTATTCTTTTCCTTACTAATGCATTAAGCACCTGCCAAACCTCTTATTGTTGGTGTTGGCTTGCAGGGATGCACAAGCATAGCATGTTACTTCATTCAGAATTTTCCTGAAAGACAATGTATAGATGAATACAACTTTAAAAAGGTCTGGCCCAGGTTAAAGCAACTGAAATAGTTCATTGTGCTAAGAGTATTGTGATTAGAATCCATTTAACACTAATATTAATAAGAGGATGTGTCTTGTGGCATTCACATGAAATCAAAGCTGCTGGCAGCTTCTTTTCTACTAATGATGTATGTGCAATCTTTATTTGTTTTTTTATTTACTAATTCAGTGTTGAATGTTACTTTCTGGAATTATTTTAAATGTAGTATGTTGCTTCCCCATCAGCATAAAGTGCAAAGCAAAATGTCACAGCTTTACTTGAGCAGTGATGTTTCCTGTTCTTTGTTAGATTTAATGCATATTGTATAAAGCAATGTTTTTTCACTGTCTATTGTACCCACAAGAGAAAAGAAATGATTATAGTGTTACTACACCTTCTGCATGCTGTTTTGTGTATCCTCCAAACAGGTATCAAAGACCTTAGCTTGTTATCAGAAAACAATGCTATATTGCTTTCTCACTGCACAAAGCACAACATGTTTCCTTTCCATCCATTTGTGCCCAGTAATTAGATAACACAGAATAGAGTTTGTTATCACAAAACAGCACTATGTTGCGTTCCTAGTACACAGTAATCAAATAAGTTGATTGTTCCCTATCTGTGTAGCTATGGAGAACACAGCTTTCTTTTATGACTGTAACAACATGCATAGCATTAACAAGCTAACATTGGTACATTGGTATACATGGTGATACTTTTTATGTTATTATTGGAGTAACAGCAAAACTGTGATTCCTGTTAGCTCAAAGCTACCAGTATGCCAGAGCCATAGGTGTGGCTCTCCACTTTCTGTTACATTGTCTCACTGGCAAGCAACATTTTCCATTGTCATGCCAGTATGGTCACAAAACAGCAAAACTGCTAAGTACAAATACTTGCATTGTTTGGTAGAACTTTTGCAAGTAGATGAGTAGTGAAGTTTCGGATGCAGATTTTTCTTTTTTTATTATCCTATTTTTTTATTACCTACTCTAGATTGGATCCTTAACTCTGATCCCAACCTTTATCGCAACCCTGAGACACTTCCAAACTCGTTACGTGACCATTTTCCCACCTATATCCAAAGATACTCCCTGCAACCACCCAAAGACCACCTATATAGAGACTATTGTAAACTTACCAACTTCAAGCCAGAGACTTTTAACTCTAAACTATCCAGTATAAACTGGTCCTTCCTTCATCAACTCCCTCTTAGTGAGGCTGTTAAATCATTCAATCAAATTTTCCTAGACATACTAAATTCACTTGTTCCTTGGCTCACCAAATATATGAGTTCCTTTATGCATAAAACAGATAGTGTCTGGAAAGCCAGGGAAAAACAAATCCTCTCCTCTACTTCAAAAGTACAAAGAGTTCTGAAAACTTAAAAAAAAAACTAATTAACAATGATAACAAGAATTTATTCTGCTCCACCCAATCAAACTTGCAGAATAATCCAAAAAAATTCTGAACTACCATTAATAATCTTCTTCTTCTTCTTTCGGCTTTTTCCCGGTCAGGGGTCGCCACAGCGGATCACCTTGTCCGCACATTGAATGGCAGTGGAGTTTTACGGTGTTGAGTTGCCAGCCCGGCGCCCAACCTTCCACAGAAGGCACACTCACACACACACACCTAGGGCCAATTTAGAGTGTCCAATCCACCTGCAGCATGTCTTTGGGATGTGGGAGGAAACCGGAGCACCCGGAGGAAACCCACGCGACCACAGGGAGGACATGCAGACTCCGCACAGAAGGCACCCGAGCCGAGGATCGAACTGGAGAACCTCTTGCTGTGAGGCGGCAATGCTAACCACTGCACTACCGTGGCCGCCCTCTGAACTACCATTAATAAACTTCTTTATCCTGGCAACTCTACGACACCCAATCCCTTTCTCCATAACACTGCAACTGAAACTGCCACTCGCCTAAACAACTACTTCATAGACACAATCCAAAAACTTATGCAAAATAACAATACTTCGTCTACCTCTCCTTCATCTCCCAACAAAACATCTTCCAATAGCTTCTCATTTAAACCAGTTCCCACCACTTACATCAAATCTTTCTTGCTCAAACTCAGACCTTGCTCCCCCCTGCTGACAAACTGCCACCTTACTTTCTCAAAATTGCTGCAGAGTCTATTGCCTACCCTGTCTCTATACTCATAAGTGGATCTATTAATGAAGCCTATGTCCCTGATATATGGAAATCCTTCTTTACAATCCCACAACATAAGGGTGACAACTCCACAGACCCTTCTAACTACAGGCCCATTGCCATTTGGTCCCCAGCCTCCAAAATTCTTGAGAAATGCATACATACCCAGTTACTCAAACATCTGCTAAACATCATCCTGCTCTTAAAGGCTTTTAATGCTGTTTCTCACTCCAAAGTTCTAAATATACTATCAGACCTCAACCTATCCTACTCTTCAGTAAACTGGTTCTCCAGCTACCTCTCCAATAGGCAACAATCTGTTTCTTGGCAAACTGTCTTCTCCTCCTTCCTTCCAGTCAACACAGGAGTTCCTCAGGGATCAATCCTGGGTCCCCTCTTGTTCAACATCTTCATAAACAAATCAACATTTTGCTTGCAAACTCTCTACTCTATTACAATACTCCGATGATTCCACACTTATCTCCATCACCATAGTATTTTTAAACTTTTAACACTCATCCAGGATACCTTCTCATCTGTAGAAACATGGCTCTCCAATAATCAGCTAGTACTAAAATCCTAATAAAACAAAACTCCTTTTCTTCTTTCCTAGAACACTGGCACAACACAAATCCTCCTTTGTCATCACCTCCATCAACAATACTATCATTAAAGCTAAACTTCACACCAAACAATCGACGATAAACTAAAACTCGACCTACACATCCAATAATGTATAAAAAAAAAAAAAACACCAGAAATTTGGACTACTTTACAGAAATTGGAAATTCCTTACACCTACCTCCAAACCGTCTCTAGCTAAGTCAGTCCTCTTACCATGTCTACTTTACTTTGCCCCTATCCTTACTAATATTCAATCTACTCTATTAACTAAACATACAATAAAATTGCCAGATTCACCACAAACATTCCTTACAACTGTCATCATTGTCTCGCTCTAAAGAAACTTCAGTGGCCTGAACTCTCTCATTAGCTATTACTTCCTTAATATTACACATTCTATTCTCTGCAATCCCTCCTTCTGCCCTTCCCTCTCCAACCTAGTATCTTACTACGCCCCCCTCTGGCATCTCCACACGACTGACAAACATCTTCTTGACATCTATAAACCTAAAAAGAACATTTGGAAGTCCCTTTATAAATGCTCAGTATAACATGTTTGGAAAACACTCCCCCTTAACATAAGAAATACCTCTCACCTACATCAGTTTAAAAGAGTTAAAACACTATCCCTAAAATACCTGGTCTTGCCCATGCCAAGCCCCCACTTGACATCTCTATGGTCTCTACCGCCCCTTTTTTTGTCTTATTTCCTTGTCAGTTCTATTTTGAATTATCTCCTGCTACTTTTCTTACTCTTATTCCTCACTTTTTCTACTATCTGACATGTAATTTAGTGCTTCAACATTTTTGCATCTTATGGATGGAACTTTTAGCTTTAAAATGTTACCCTCCTTACTGTTATACCACTGTTATGTCTTTTTCTTTTTTCTTTTTTTGCTAAATAACTGATTTTACTTTTTTACATTGTATATTTTTGTAATGGAAAATTTCATTTAGTAAATAGACTGGAGCTTGTCTCATTGGGTTATGAGAATGTACTCTGGACCATTATGCTATTGTATTTTTATTGTATATTTGTATGTAGATTGGAGCTTCTCTTCTTGGGTCTCCACTGAAATGGGCCCTTGGCTCATTTGGACCAACCCAGTTAACAAATGTCAAATAAATAAACAAACAAACAAATAAATAAATAAATTATAGTCTTTTTGAGAGATCACTTGAAAATTAGAAGTGGACTTGTTAGTCTGAACTATTACTGGTCTCACTATTTATTTCAGTTGTACATATTAGGTTAGAGTAACCCCACCCAGCCATGGTCCTCCTCAATGGCTGCTGTGGAAGTTTGGTAGTTAGAAGTTCCTCTTTATATTATTTGGTGTTTTGGTGATACAGGCTGGTTCAGGGATAGCAAATATGAAGAAGCTATTTTGGTTTTACATTTCAGCATTTATGACCCCACAGATTACTTTTGAACTGCTTGGATGCTTTTCTTGTTCAATTCACTTGAGAAGTTGGATCAGACATGTTCTTTGGGGAAGAGCGGATGTAGTACTGAATACACTGCTTCTCTTCTTTCTTTCAGCGTCTTGCCACTCCCCCCTCCCTACAGAGAATGATGCTTTAGGGTCACTGAAAATTATTCACATATTCAGAGCAGGGACTAATATTTGAAGTGCTGTGGCTAAGTCAACATTGCTTTTTTAAATATTTTTTACATTATAGCACCCCATATCCCCTACCCCTTATTGGCTCATTTATTCCTCCCCAACCCCCAGCACCCTAGGACATTAGGAAAAGAAAGTGACAACAGTAAATTATGGCTGTCATACAGTGGTGGTTAGAAATTTTTTCTATGTGCGTAACACCCCAAGTTGGGCCAGAAGGCATAGTCCAGTGCCTGCTGTACTTAGTTTTCACACCCGTTATTCTCTCCAGATTGTGTGTTCATTCCATGCTGGTCTTGTACTCCCTTCTGCCCCTAGTTGCAAGTATGTCATTCTGAGACCATCCTCCAAGTAGAATTCTTGCAGTGGAATTCTGCCAACACATCTCCTGAAATACTCAGCCTGCTATCATGTACTCACTTCCATATATCTCTGCCCAGCTAATGCAGCAACAGTTGATTATTTAACCTGAATCATCTGCTATACAGTGAAGGGAAAAGGCCACACACTGTACAGTATGCCAGGACTGTGTTACTTTTGTCACTGAATCCCACTTAGAAGCTTGATAACAGCCGTTGACCTGTAATTACTATGTGCATAAAACTAGATCTCAGTCTGTATGTTTGATATATATATATATATATATATATATATATATATATATATATATATATATATATCAAGCAAATTTGCCTCCATCAGCATTTTGCTTGGAGGATCATATGACAAAAAGGATATTTGGGCATAGATCCTCCAGTACTGTTTCTGTGGGCTGATCCTTAAGAAACCAGTGGTAAGGTCATCCCAGTGACAGCAAGGCCTATAAAAAAGTATACGTGGGGAATCATAAACTAAAACATTATGAAGGGTGAATGAAAATATTAATGCAGGGATGTAGGTGTACAGGGCTGGAGGTCAGGGGTCATACTATTTTGGTGAAGGCATACATTTCCTGATTGCTGAGGACACTGACAACACCTGAATCAAAATACATTATGTTACCCTAAATCATTACTTTTTTCACCTCCTCCCAAATGGGACATTAAGGAAGAGAGGTCACCATCCTTAATAGAAAGAAGCTCACGTATACAACTTCTGGATAACATATCAGCAATGATCAACTGGTTCCCTGCTATATGGGTTAAACCACTGCAGTCTCGCAGTTCTTTAACATTTGGGTGATACTTTTTCAAACTCATACAAACTGATCAGTAGAACCAACGATATGTGGTCAGACTGAAGCTGGAAACTCTTTAACTGTAATAAGTATCTGGAGAATCTCTTACAAGACCACACACTCATAGGGCACTCTATTATGATCTGTGGATCTCAAGTTTTAGAATCAGTTAGCATTCCAGCACAATATGATGCATCACTAGTCCATATGTTTACAGCATTGTTGTACCTAGGCCATAACTACTAGCACTGACACTCTCTGTTGTTACCCTTGGTAACATCATAGTATGCTAACACTGAAGCTGTTGTTAGAATTTATTTCACTCTGCTGAAAACTTGAGCTTGAGTATCTCCCACGACCAGGCTATGCCTTTCTTCTACAGGTATCATACCAGACAGATCTGGCACAAACTTGCATAAGAAATGAATCATGCCTAAACTTGTTCTAACTCGGTCACATAACATGGACTCTTTAGCTAGGCTAGTGATATGACCTTGCTTGCTTCTGGATTGATTTCAGCAGCACTTATGCTGTAACCAAAGTACTGAAGCTCAGTATTTCAGCAGCATTTGTCTTGGTTTAACTTTTTCTATAAATCCTTAATAGTCTGGATCACTGATTTGTATTATGAATCACCTGTCTCTCTCTGTCTGGTTCAAACATCAGTATACCATTCTTGACAAATACAGACTTAATATATTTGATAAAGTACTTCTGTTTAACCATGAACCAGTCATTCATTTCACATTGGAAGATTTCGGATGCTGAGGTTATACCAAACAGCAGTCTCATGAAACATAGCCTACCCGTTATTCTAATGAATGTTGCAAGTGTTTAGTAGTCATCTTCCAATGGGGCATTTGCCAGAACCCACTGGAAGTTGTAATGTGGAAAACACTTTATTATACAACAACCCCTCCCATTAATATTCCAAAATGTGCACGCTGATTGGTCAGTGAGCACGTTGTAAATCAGAGTTATAGTAATGGAAAAAGGTCCAGTCGCCCAGACTTTTTCCATTAGTATAACTCTTTTGTTTTTTTTTTTTTACAGCAACGGAGAACGCAAGATCTCCGTTGCTTTTTTACAAGCAGTCTCGCTATGTTAAATGGGTTTAACATAGCGGGACACTTTAAAAAGCAATGGAGACCTTGCTTTTTCCGTTGCTTTTTTCAAAACTGTCTCGCTATGTTAAATGGGTTTAACATAGTGAGACAGCTTTAAAAAAAGCAATGGAGATTCTCCGTTGCTTTTTTCAAAACTGTCTCACTATGTTAAACTCATTTAACATAGCGAGACAGGTTGTAAAAAGCAACGGAGATCTTGCTTTCTCCATTGCTTTTGCCCACAGCTCTGATGTACTGCATAAGTATACACATGCACAGTACATCAGAACTGCCGCAGAATACCAGACAGCTGTGGAAGGGCAGCAAGAAGGCATTATACAATGCCATTATTTAAGAAAAGTAATTATTTTTTTTCTTAAATAATGTCATTGATATAATAACCACTTCTGGGTGTGGGTAATGCTGGATTTACCCACGGTTGTCTTTGTTTGGCCAGTCGGGCTTCACCCTCGTGACCAAACCACACCAACCGTGGGTAAATCCATCATTACCCACACCCAGGCGTGGGTTACTGCTATATTATTGACTAACATGTGCTATACCTTCTATTGTGGGTGGAGTGAATCTTTCTCATATGACTGTATCATTAAGCATTTTTAAATCAGCACATATTCAAACACTGCCAATTCATTTTAATAACTGAGACCTCTGGTGCACACCATTCAATCTGTTCAGTTCAATTAAACTTTCTGTCACACCAAGCACTTGTATTCTTTTGATCTCTACCTCTATTTTAAATTGCAGGGAGTAATCAAGACATACGGAACATTTTCCCTTAATTCTTGCTTAATGTTTCACTAGGTCACAGTCAAACAGAACTATATCCCCAAACATTTCCATACTGACTTTGTTTATCCTGGCAATCAGGCCCATTTCACATATCATATTCAGCAAATTGTTTACACACATAAACCCATAACTCATGCATGTGCTCCTTATACTCATACAGGGCTAGAAATCTACCAAAGCACTTGAGTTTGCCTGCAGTTCTATGTATTTCTGTCTCTGCCATGCTAATTATAGGAAACATGCAATATCACAGTAACATCAGCCCCTGTATCAATCTTGGAACTCACTTGAACTCTGTTTATAGGGAATTTTATTTGCCAGTTTGATTCAGCATGGAAACTGCTTTTTGACATTATTTATTATTTTATTCTCAGAAGCAACTTCTGTAATTAACTCTGCCAAACAAACAGCTACAAAATGATCACGGGCCTGCAACAGCTGGTGACAGAGGATGAGAGTGAATGATCACTGCTGTCTCACTAATCTTGGGGGTAGGGAAGTGTCTCTGGCTCACTGCATAAGTGACACCTAGTGAGAGCACTAGGTATCTATCCCCATGAAGATCGAGCCTATCGAGTCCATGCTGTTCTGTGTCCAAGTCAGACTGTGAGCTGAGGAGACTTCAGAATGTGAAGGCATTCTTCTTCTCAGAGGGCAGCTGTAGTGGAACTCAGAAGAGCTGATGCACAGAAGAGAGGTGCTCCACCACTGAGAATGTAGGCTATCTCAAAGGATCAGCAAAGCTAGTCTGCTCCTTACCCCCTGACTCTAATTGTAATCAAATGAGCTGATATGGAATTCCCATGTAGGAACAAATGGGCTGTGGAGTTCTCACTTCACCTGGGTATCCCTAGCTGTCATGAATACAGAACAAATGGATGATTGGGTGCAGGTAAAGGAATCATTGAGTCTAGTCCTGTGGGGATGGAAGGGGTGAAAAAAAAAAGAAAAAATGTCCCAGCCTTTTACATTTCTTGTATCTTCTTCCTCCTGCTGCATACTGCTCTGACGCATCATGATAATCTACCTCTCATGCGTTTTCCAGACTTACATTCACTCTGCTTCTCATTCACATTTACTTTGAACAGGATTATATTCAATGTAAACTTACTATTTTCTCTGTGGTTTACCTTACACTCATCATTTGCTATACTTAAATTAGTATTTGCTTTCTTTAGTAATTCAGCCTCTTTGATAATTTATGTTGATTTTTATAAAATTAAATTCACTTCAGCTTAACTTTTGACACACTTCAGTATCAGTGAGTCCAATTATAATCCTGTCTGTAATAAGTTAATTTTTAATGTCCTTAAACCCACAATTTTCAGCAAGTTCAATGAAATGTTTTAAAAATGATAGGAATTTCAATGTAATTTAGTCTCATGACCATGTCAACCACAGGCCACATCCCTTTTCTCTAGGATGCCCAGGACGGTCAGTCCCAGGGTAAACTTGTGGTCCCTATCCAACCCTCCAGGTTCTTTTTGAATGATGATGGTGTATCACACAGCTTAATTTGCAAAGGCATTCTGTTCTAAAGGTGGGAGGCAGTACATGAGCTACACATTGTCAATAAGGTACATGCTCCTACTGCAATGCACAACTGATACTACAGATTGCCCAAAAGAACATGAAGGGTAAGAAGAGGAACTGTATGTGTAAGCAAGGAAACTATTATCTTACCCTAGAGCTGTGGCACACACCTACTGTAATTACACATCACCCGGCAAAACAGACAACTGAAAATGCCAGCAGTTGCAGTACCAGAATAGGTATAGAGTGAACCACTCAGTAGTACATTGCCTGTGTAGCAGCAGTACACATATGATGGACAGATACGTGCAGCAGAATGTAGTGGTGCACTCTACATACCTGTACACACATGATGTTCAGGTATGTAGAGTGTACCACTCATTAGTAACTACCTGTGTAGCAGCAGTACATATACATGTTGAACAGGTATGTAGAGTGCACCACTTAGTAGTACACTGCCTGTGTAGCAGCTGTACATTTATTTATTTATTTATTTATTTCCAGTTTGATAACCGGGGAAGTCCACTGGGCCCGAAAGCCCATTTTCAGTGGAGGCCCGGGGAGAAAAGCTCCATAATAATAATACATTACACACATAACACTCTGTATTCTAACAGCATAACACATTTAACAAGTTCCAAAAACATAGTACATTTGGCAGTATACATAAGAAATTAATATTTTTATGCAACTGTATTGTTAGCATAGAAGAGAGAGATAAAAAGAAATTATACATAGATCTTGAACGCAAAAGAAGTAAAACAGAGGAGAAGTGAAGGAGATGCAAAGAATTTAAAGGAGAAGAGATGCCAGGAGGAAGATAAAAAAAAGAACAGTTAGACTAAGATTCATTTTATGTTTGAGTCTAAAAGTACATCTTATGAAAAAGGCAAAAGATACATTTGTGAGACTAGACATGCATGTAGGCAGTGGGGAGGAGACGATTTAAAAGGAATAAATAGAGAGTTTAAGCAGGGGAGAGAGTTTAAGCAGGGGAGAGAGAGGAGATAAAGAAGTAGAGGGAGGGGAGCTGAGGAGAGAGAGTTTGAAGAAGGGGGACCGGAGGGGAAAATTGGAACTGGGATGTAATAAGATCTAGGTGGGAAGTATACAATTACATTTCCAGTTTTGGGAGAGGTGAGAATGAAGAAGAGATTTGAATTGTTCATAGCTTGTAGTGACTCTTAGAAGGGGAGGAAGCAAGTTCCATGTTTTTGCTGTAGTATAAGAAAGTAGGAGGTGGCCAGGAGGTCGTTTGGGTTTGTATACTGAAATATGATTTTGGTGGCCAGATCTTAGGGGTCTGAGAGGAGTGTAGAAGGGCAAGATGTTAGATAATGCAGGGCAAGCAGTGGGTTTAAAAATTAGTTTGTGTGCAGTAGTAAGTTGGAGGTAATCGAGGTGATTAGGGAGTTCTAGCCATTGGAGACTACGGAGGCAGATGCAATGGTGTGTAGAATGAGTGGAGTTAGTAGTGAATTTGGCGATTTTGTAGTAGCAACTTTCAAGTTTTGAGGAGATAGAAGCGGTGAGGTTGGTTAGAAGAGGAGCACCATACAATAGAGAAGGGAGAAGGTAGGTAGTGGCGAGTGTTTGTCTTGTAGCTAAAGAAAGAAAGTTAGCATTTCTGTAAAGCATACTGAGCTTCTGATGGGGTTTTTTTATGTTTAGTTGAATATGAGTATTAAATTTCAGATGTTCATCGATGGTAACTCCGAGTAATTTTGCACAACAAACAACTTCTATTGGGGACTGGGAGAGGCTGGAGATTTTGAAGGATGGCTTATCAAGAGGCAGAGCTTTTGAGGGGGAGAAGAGAATGATATGGGATTTATTGGCATTAAGGGAAAGATGGTTTTGAAGCATCCAATTTTCTGTGGTTGTGAAGGCCAATTGGGTTTTGGCTTGGAGCTTGGGAAGGCTAGGGGCTGAGCAGATAACAGTGGAGTCGTCTGCATATTGTACAATTTGAGAATGAGGAATTGCAGAGTGGAAATCATTGATAAAGACATTAAAGAGCAGAGGTCCGAGAATGGAACCCTGAGGGACTCCGGTAGGGGTAGGTAAGAAGTTCGAGGTACCTGTATTCCATTTCACAGCTTGGGATCTATCTGAGAGATAACTTTTGAACCAAGAAAGGGAATTGTGGGAAAGATTGAGGTTACAAAGGTGGTTGAGAAGGAGTGTGTGGGATATTGTGTCGAATGCCTTGGAAAGGTCAAGAAGAACAGTGGAGACAATATCTCCAGAGTCACGGGCATGGTTGACAATGTCTAGGAAAGAAAGGAGAGCAGTTATGGTACTGTGGCCAGGCCGAAACCCATGTTGAGTAGGAGTGAGGAGATGGTTATTGAGGAGGTGGGGCATGAGTTGCCGGTGGATACATTTTTCAAGGACTTTTGAAATTGGGGAAGAATGGCTATTGGGCGGAAGTTAGAAATGCTATTATTTTTGCCTCTTTTATGAAGGGGCAGAATGTGGGCAGCTCGCCAAAGTTTGGGAACCTAAGAGTCTTGGACGGATCTATTGATGAGAATGCTGATAGGTATGGCGATGCCATCTGCTGCGAGCTTGAGAAAGAGTGATGGGATATTGTCGGGGGCATTGGAGCATGGTTTGAGTTTGGAAAGAAGTTTTTTGATACCGGTGGTAGACACGGGTTGTAGAATAAAAGTGGGAGGGGGTTTATGGGAGCAGGAGTGAGGGGAGGATGGTGAAGAAGGCTTTGGGTTTGGGCTGGGGGTGGAAGTGGAGAAGGATTTAATCAGTTCAGCTATGGAGCTGGTAAAAAAGGAGTTGAAGAGGGTTGCAATTTCTGCGTCAGTCTTATTGTTGTCTGGACAGGGATTGGATTTAGTACCTGGGTGTAAGAGGGAATTGATGGAATTCCAGAATTTTTTGGGATTGTTTGCGAGGGTAGACTGTAGTTTGTTGTAGTATGATTTTTTATTTTTTATGATAAGTTTTTTAGTAAGATTGCGGAGTTGCTTAAATTGAAGGAATGAAGCTGGGTTTTTATTTTTATTGTATAGTTTCCAAGTTTTGTCCCTTTGTAGCATTAGAGTTTTAGTGTCCTTAGTTAGCCAAGGGGCAGAGTTGTACTTTATTCGTTTTGTTTGAGGTGGGGCTTTGGAGTTTAGGATTTTAAGGAAGGTAGTATTGAAGACTTCTAGGGCTTCATCTAGGGGAAGAGTTTTTAGTGAATCCCAGTTTGTTAGTTTAAGGGTTTCAGAAAATACAGAAGGGTTAAAATTAGTTAGGTTACGAGAGTGGGCATATTGATGTTGGTGTGGGAGCTGTTGGGTAGTTCGGTTAACAAAGGCTGGAAGATGATCACTTATTGAGTCTGGTAAGATACCAGAGTTGGAGATATTGTTAGGGTGGCTGACTAGAATCCAGTCCAGGATGGACCCTGGAGGGTTATTTTTGTTAGGTCTGGTAATGTTGTTTATTAGCTGAGTAAAATTATAAAGATTGATAGACAAAGAGGGAGTATTATTATTAATTGTATTCCAGTCAATATTGACATTGTCTAGAATGTAAGTCTCATGCTTGATATTGTTTGTAGCCCAACAGAGAATATTCTCAAGGGTGGAGTTGTCTCCAGGGAGTATATAGATGGTTATGATACAGATACTTTTAAAGTTGTTTATTTTGAGGATTCCTATGATTAGTTCTGCATTATTAAATTTAGGAATGGGATTTTGGTATGGGCTGAGATTTAGCAGGCAGTTGTAGACTAAGGCTACACCACCTCCTTTTTTGTTTTGGCGATCGGACCTAAGTGCTTGGAAGCCAGGTGGTAAAATCTCAGAGTTAGTAGTTTGTGGTTTTAGCCAGGTTTCGGTCACTGCTACTATGTCAGGTGCAGTGAGATTTAGCCAAGCATGGAAATTTGTTATTTTGTTATTAATACTCTGGGTATTAATGGTAATGAATTTAAGGTATTTATGGCTGTATCTAGTAGTGGAGGTAGTGGGAGAGAGATTGTTAGTAGGTGTTGGCCCAGGGTTGGGGTGGATATCTCCTGCAAGAGCAAGCCAAGAGAAAGGAGAGAGGAGGTGAAACTTTGAACTGAGACATAAAGTAAGAGGGAGATGTAATTTAATTTTGATAGCAGGAGATTTTAAATAGACTGTATGGAGTTTTAGTTTGAAATAATGAAATGGATTTGGTTGAAGTAGGGAGGGGGGTATTAAATAAAAATGGAGTGTTGAAGGGTGGGGAAAGGAGATAGTGGAGGATGAGGGGAGTGGGAAAGAGGAGGGTAGTGTGGTAGAGGAATAGGAAGTTACATTATAGAGAGTAGTTAGAAGGAAAAGACATGTAAATGAGGTGAGATAGTGTGGAAGAGACACGGATGAGTAGGGTAGGATAGATATTAGAAGGGGGTAGAGACTGTGTGGGGAGTTTGGAGATATAAGGAGGAGAAGTATGTGAGAGAGCAGTCAGGTAAGGGAACAGGGAGGGGGAGGGGTAGTTTAAAGAGATTTATCTTAGAGGGGGAGGAGCAAAGAGATGGGATATGCTGAGGGCAACAGGGGAGGAGACAGGAGGAGACTATAAATGTAGATGCACTGGGGGTGGGTGCGATTTGGGGGTAGGGTAGGGGAGCGGAGTGAGACTGCAGGGCGAATGGAGCAGGTAGAGCCATTGAAGGAGAGAGGCCAAGGAAAAACTATCAGTGGAGAGCTGAAATGTTAAGGAAAGTTTGGGGATGGGTAGAAGGTAAGGGCCTAATCAGTAGTGGTAGTGGACAGAGAAACTTATGATATACTTATCTTCAAGGAGGGACTGTTGCACTGGGAGGTTGTGATAGTAGACAGTGAAATGTAGGTGAAGAGGAGTACAGTAGGAAGGAGAGAAAAATATCTGGAGGCAGTAGTGTCTTACAAATATATAAAACCTGTGAGTCTAAGGGAAGAGGCTTTAATCAGAGGGGAGA
The DNA here is from genome assembly GCF_019279795.1 of Protopterus annectens. NCBI lineage: Eukaryota > Metazoa > Chordata > Ceratodontiformes > Protopteridae > Protopterus > Protopterus annectens. The sequence goes on along the minus strand of NC_056735.1, from coordinate 1,366,102,932 downwards.
AACCGGGAGAAGGGTGCCACCTAGTGGACAAAATATTTATAGCAAGTAGTATCACAAGTACTGGGGGGAAGGAGTTACATTTAAAGTGGACACAAGAGGAGAGGGCAAGCAAGAAGTACTTGAAGGGCTTTGGCTGCTGGTCAACCTAGCTAGGGAGTATATAATAGCAAACCCTGGAGAATCATAACAGAGCTAGCATTAGTTAACCTGAGTTTTCAAAACAGAGCTAGCTTTAGAACAGTCTGTTGTATTAGGAGGACATACTTTCTTGTGTTTATACATTTCTTCAAATAGGGAGGTTTTTAAGGTTCAACTCCTCAGTTTAGGAATGGACAGTAGTAGATAAGGTGGGTGAAGGACGGTGGTCAACAGCGACAGGGCAGTCTCACACTAGAGGACAATACAGGCAGGTTGATCAACTGGTAAGTAAAGTGGAGAGAAACAAGAAGTAAAATAAACAGAAAACAAGGCACACTCAGAAATACTAGGCATTGATATTCATATCCTAGGCAAGATATTACAGTTCTGTTAAACACTATAGCAAGAGACAGTATGAGAATAAACAGACCCAATGGCTGAATTCACTTACCCCATATGTTAAGCTTAGGAGTAGAGTACAAGTATAAAAAGCAGTACTCCTCACTTACTCCAAATGTTAAGTTAGGAGTAGTCTTTTAAAAATATCAACAGTTCTAACAAAACATGGCTAAATATTGCTATATAACGCAGTATTCTTTAACAACAGTGGCAGTTAATCAAAATATATCAAATAGAGCCTCAGGCTTCTGAGTGTACAAAGCAGATAAATTTGGGGTCTTATTCAACAGTAAAATAGAAGCAGAATGGCATATAGCTATGTACGATAGCGTATATGCATTCCACGTGCAGGAACACAGACTATTTAACTGTAAAATACAAGCGGAATGGCATATAGCTATGTACGATAGCGTATATGCATTCCACGTGCAGGAACACAAACTATTCAACTGTAAAAATACAAGCGGAAAGGCATATAGCTATGTACGATAGCGTATATGCATTCCATGTGTAGGGACACAAACACTAGCAGCCATTAGCGGCGATTAATGCATAACAAAATATTGAGCGATATTAACAAGTGCATAACATACATACATACACTTGTTATACAGGTATGTAGAGAGCATCATTTAATAGTACACTGTCTGTTTAGCAGCAGTACATACACATAATGTGCAGGTATATAGACTGTACCACTCAGTAGTACACTGCCTGTATATCAACTTTGAAAACACACATGATGTAGAGGTATGTAGAGTCCACAACTTTTTAGCAGACTGCCCGTATAGCTGCAGTAAACACTCAAGTGTTGTACATACATATAGAGTGTGCCACTTGGTGGTACACTGCCTGTGTAGCAGCAGTACATTCAAATGTTGTACAGGTATGTAGAGTACACCATTCATAGGATCACAGGATCATAGGAGATTACTAGGCTATTGACCAGGAGGTCATTTTAAGACTAGCCATTTCAACCCAATGTAATAACCATAGAAGTACTAGTCAATACCCAAGATTGTATTTAGTGATGACTGCCCATGTCCAGGAGGGTTGTGGGTGCTATCCCCTGTAAGAATTTACAGTACTCCATCCACTCGTCCAGGTTCCTCTTGAACAGTGTCATAGAGGTGCGCTGTTTCACACGAACTGGTAGCCTGTTTCAAATACTTTGCAGTCACTGGGAGATAAATCTGCCCCTCCAGCATATCCTATTTAAATTGCAGCCATATTTAAGTCCCTGGAATCGGTAGCTGTAGACCCATTTGATTTATGGATATGAAGTAAGTTCATTAGGGTTGGGTCTTGGGTTGCTGTGTAGGCCAGGCATAAGTCTACCCTAAGAAGTCTATATGATATGGAGTATAGTGACAGGGACTTTAGTCGGTCCATGTAAGGCATGTGCTGGAGGCCTTCATCTTTGTTACAAACTTCTGAGGTCTCTCTAATTGCTGCAGGTGCTTAGTACAGTACATACCAAAAGGACCATTATACTAAATTATGGACTGGATAAGTGCTGAGTATAGCTGGGTTATAACTTCTTTTGCTCTTGAGGTGATGCCTTTACTAATCAAGTAAGCTGCATGGAAAACTTTTCTTACAACAGTAGACACACAGCGGTTGAAATTAGGTCACAGTCAGCCTGTGATCCCAGGTCCCTTACCACTTCATGGGCACTTAGGGTATTGTTGATTTGATAGAATGAAGGGATATCGTGCTGAAGGGAATGATGATGCATTTCTTTGCATTCAGTTTGAGACTGTAACCAATACACAAGTCGTTGGTCTGTGTGAGACCCTCCTGGAGTATACTGACATCATTTGGGGATTCAATGATTGCACCTAGTTTGCAGTTGTCTGCAAACTTTGTCAGCCACAACCCTTTTGTTTTGACCTGAACTTCTGAGAAGTATATACCAAAGAGTAGGGGGCTCAGCACTGACACCTGTGGGACCCCACTGGTAACAGGTCTGCTGGTTGATGTGGAGTCACCCACTTTGATAGTGTGTATCTGGTTTTTGAGTCAGTTGGCAACCCATCTTACAACAAAGGTGTTTACATTCAGTTTGCTAAGTTTATCGGTAATGCCTGAATGTGGGTCGAAAGCCTTTGCCAAGTAGAGATATGATTTGTGCACAGATTTGACCTCATCAACTGGTTTGGTCACACCTTCAAAGAAGCCCATCAGATTTAATAGGCTGGATCTGCCCTTTACAAAGCTCTTCAGATATGTAAGGCAGGGGGGTGAGGGTTTATTGTACGTTAGGAGGGGATATGGAAGTGAAATGTTCATGAAACCTATCTGCTAGCAGGTTTGCTATCTCTGTGGGGTCCATGTGTGTGGTACCATTGACAAGCAGTTCTGCACATGCTTGGGTCCTACCTTTTAAGTTATGTACGTAGCTGTAAAAGGTCTTGTGGTTATCCTTGGCAGTACTTGCTAGGTTTCTCTCAAAGGAGCTCTTAGAAGATTTGACAAATTGTCTTATTTGCCTGCTAAGGCTGAGGAGGGTGCTGTTGGGTCCTTGTCTTTGTTTTCTTGGACAGTAACCTTTTGCATTTATTGTAGAGTTTGTTGATGCTGGAAGTTCACCATGACAGCTTGATTTTACTTGGGGCTCTGGCATTGATTCTACCTGGTAAAGCCGAGTTTATACACTTATGCAAGTGACTACACAGTACTTTAGCGTAAGCTTCAGCGTAGTTACCAATTTCAGCTTGGGGTGAGGCTTGGAATGCATTTTTATCTTCACCTAGGAGGGTATAGCTTGCCTTGGTGAAGTTTTTTAGTCTGATTTCATCCTTTGTGAGTTCTGGTGTTAGTGACAGTTCGAAGGTGACTGATTAGTGGTCAGTTTTAACTAATGAGGGTCCAACAGTTGCAGCACAGCACCTGTTTGACATTTTGGTAAGGACCAGATCTAAAATGTTTGTTCTTGTTGGAGTAAGGACAATTTGTTCCAGGGCATTTGTAGTTCAGTAGTACACTGCATGTGGCATCAGTAAATACACACGTTGTACCAGTATGTAGAGTGCACCATTCAGTAGTACACTGTCTGTGTAGCAGCAGTACATACACAGTACATACACACACATGTGTTGTATAGTTATGAAGTGTGCTCCACTCTTTAATGCACTGCCTGTAAAGCAGTAGTATAAACACATGTACTGGTGTGTAGAGTGCACCACTCAGCAGTACACTGTCTGTGTATATACAATATGTACACATCATGTACACATACAGAAAGTGCACCACTCATTACTACACTGCCTGTGTATCAACTTTAAACACATACAAGACATACGGGTATGTAGAGAGCACCACTCTTTAGAACACTGCCTGTACAGCAGCAGTAAACACTCACATGCTGTATAGGTATACAGAGTGTGCCACTCAATAGTGTGTTGCTTGTGTTGCAGCAGTACATTCAGATGTTGTACAGGTATGCAGAGTGCACCATTTAGTGATACACTGCCTATGTGGCATCAGTAAACACACATGTTGTACCAGTATGTACAATGTGCCACTCAGTAGTACACTGCCCTTGTAACAGAAGTACACACACACACACACACACACATACACACATACACACACACACACACACACACACACACACACACACACACACACACATGCTGTACAGGTTTAGTGTGCATCACTCATTAATGCACTACCTATGCAGCAGTAGTACATATACATGTACCAGTATATGAATGCACCACACAGTAGTACACTGCCTGTGTAGCTGTAGTATATGTACATCATGTACAAATAAGTAAAGTGCACCACTCATTAGTGCAATGCCTGTGTTGCAACTTTGAACACATAGATGATGTACAAGTATGTATAGTTCACCACTCTTTAGTACACTGCCTGTGTAGCAGCATTAAACACTCACATGTTGCACAAGTATGTAGAGTGCAACATTTAGTAGTACACTGCCTGTGTAGCAGCAGTACATGCACAGGTAAGTAGAGTACACAATTTAGTTTTATGTTGTCTGTGTAGCAGCAGTAAACACACATGTACAGGTATGTAGAGTGCACCTTTCAGTAACACACTTCTTGTGTGGCAGCAGTACATACTCATGATGGATAAAGTGAACCACGCAGTGGAATACATGTGTAGCAGCAGTACACACACATGTTGTAATGGTATGTAGACTGTACCACTCATTAGTACACTGCATGTGTAGTGGCAGTACATGCATGTACAGGTATGTAGTGTGCATCACTCATTAGTACATGCCTATGTATCAGCAGTACACACACATGTTGTAATGGTATGTAGAGTGCACCACTCATTAGTACACTGCTTGTGTAGCGGCAGTACATACATATACATGTACAGGTATGTAGTGTGCATCACTCATTAGTAGATTGTATATGTAGCAGCAGTACACACACATGTTGTACAGGTATGTAAAGTGCACCATAGGTATGCAGAGTGCACCATTCATTAGTACACTGCCAGTGTAGCAACTTTAAAGATGCACAAGGTTTTTTTTGTGTGGATAAATTCTTGACTAGGCTTGTAAGGGCCCCAGGGCCATTAGTCTAGTAACCTCCTATGATCCTATGATGTACAGGTATGTACAGTGTGCACCAATTGTTAATACACTGCCTGTGTAGCAGCAGTAAACACTCACATGCTGTAAAGGTATGTAGAGTGCACCACTTAGTAGTACACTCTTTGTGTAGCAGCAATACATACAAATGATGTACAGGTATGTAGAGCGTGTCACTCAGTAGTACACTGCCTGTTTAGCAGCAGTACATTCACATGTACAGGTATGTAGAGTGCACCATTTAGTAATACACTGTGTGGCATCAGTACACATACATGTACCAGTATGTATAGTGCACTACTCAGTAGTACACTGCCCTTGTAACAGCAGTACATACAAACACATATGTTGTACAGGTTTAGTGTGCACCACTCATTAATGCACTACCTATGTAGCAGTAGTAAATATACATGTACCAGTATATGAATGCACCACTCAGTAGTACACTGCCTGTGTAGCTGTAGTACATGCACATCATGTACAAATAAGTAAAGCACACCACTCATTAATACAATGCCTGTGTAGCAACCTTAAACACATAGATGATGTACAGGTATGTAGAGTTCACCACTCTTTAGTACACTGCCTGTGTAGCAGCATTAAACATTCACATGTTGCACAAGTATGTAGAATGTACCATTTAGTAGTACACTGCCTGTGTAGCTGCAGTACATGCACATGTTGTACAGATATGTAAAGTACACCATTTAGTTGTAAGTTGTCTGTGTAGCAGCAGTACATACACATGTGGTACAGGTATGAAGAGTGCAACTTTCAGTCATACACTTCCTGTGTGGCAGTAGAGCATACTCATGATGGATAGAGTGAATGACTCATTAGTGCAATACATGTATAGCAGCAGTACACACACATCTTGTAATGGTATGTAGAGTGCACCACTCAGTACACTGTCTGTGAAGTGGCAGTACATACATGTACAGGTATGTAGTGTGCATCACTCATTAGTACATTGCCTATGTAGCAGCAGTACACATATATGTTGTAATGGAATACATCTGAGATGGCTTAGTGGAAAATTGCTTTGACTATGGTGTGCAGGGTCCTGGGTTCAAGGCCTGTAGGGGCTGTTTATTCACATTTTACAAGGAAACAGCTCCAGTACTTATTATTAATGCCCATCCCTCCAGGCATGTCTAAAGGTCAGTTTCCTTTGCTTTCTCCTATTAACCTGGTGAGCCTGTGTGTCCTGAGGCAATGTAGCAACTTCCTCATGTACACTGACAACCCTCTCCTCTTACCTCCCAACACTCAGACTTGCAAGAGATGCAAGTATATATCCAAATTGTCATCCTCACACTCTCCAGCCAAGACCGGAATAGCTGGTCAAGAGGAGAAGGTCAACACTTGCACCACACCATATGGAACACATAGCCCTGCAGAACACACACCAGCACTGCCTTCACATAAAAACACAAACCACACACCCACCTTCACTGAGGCTCTCAATAAAAATTTACCCAAACAGCAGAGACCTCCAAGTCAGAAACGCACTCGACTAACACAACATAATGCTAATCATGAGACACATAACTCTCCTAAACAGTGTGCCACTCAACCAAAGGTAAAACAACATGCCCAACACACCAGTCATAGGTGACTCGATAGTGAGGCACACTGATGTCCCACTCACTAGGTTGAATAAGGAAAAAGTAACAGTCAGCTGACTGTCAGGTGCTAGGATCTGCCACATAACCATGCACTCAGGTCCCTCAACAACAGTACAAATATGACTATCATTGTACATGTGGGTGTGAATGACCTGAGACGTACCTTCCTGGACTACATGAAAAGAGACATGGAGGATCTCTCGGATTATGTAACCAAGGTGGGTATGACCCTAGCCCTGAGCAGCCTCTTACCATCACCCAAAATGGTACCACAGTACAAGCAGAAAATGATTGATTTCAACAATTGGCTAAGTTTCTGGTGTCATTATAAGGGGATCCAGTATCTGTCTGCCTGGGATAACATGATTGACAGACCTCAATGCTTTGCCAGAGATGGCCTGCATCTGTCACCCCTGGGCTTCTGGATACTGGCCAAGACTCTTGCCACCCCTATAGTGCCTTTTTTAAGTGGTTTTCCAAAGACCAAATCACCATCATACCAGCTACAAACAAATGCAATCTGAGGGTCATGCAGCTCAACGCTAGAAGTCTAAATCTCAAAATGCACTTGCTTGAAGCACTCCTTAAAATAGAGAACACTGACATTTGTGCTGTAACAGATACCTGGTTCAAGGCAGCAGAAAGCACCCCCTGCACTACCAGGCTATAACCATTCCACACCTTTCAGCACCAGAACTTGGACCAAAGCTCCAAAGGCAACTGGTGTTTCCACATTCATAAAGGATGCACACATCTCCAGACTGGTAGTCAAACATAATGCATCAGAGATACTTCAGGTGCAGCAAACATTGGGCAAGACAGCGATTCAGGTCATAGCCTACTATAGGTCCCCGACCATGACCCAAGACTTACACTCTACATTCCTAAGCACCCTGGAGAATATTAGGGTCCAACCTAACATTCTCATACTGGGCAACTTCAACTACTTCTCCATTAACTGGGGAAACTACTCATGTACCAATACACTTGCCCAATGTTTCCTGGAATTCATTAATTCCAATGCCCTGGACCAGTTCATTTTTACCCCTAGTAGAGGTAGCAACATCCTTGACCTGGTCATTACTAACATGAGTGACCATTGCTCTATACCAATAGTCACCTTCTCCCTGGTTAGATCCCACCACAAACTAATCACCTTGGAAATCCACATCCCTCCCACCACCGCAAAGGTAACCACCATGAAAAACTTCTGCAAAGCTAACTTTGGGCTAATAAAAACAGAGGTGGCTAACTTCACTGCACCCATGCAATTGGAGAACAACTGCACGCCCACCGAATCATACACAAATGCCCTGTAGGAACACGTACACAAATGCATGGATCTCACCATACCCAATAGAACCAAGATGCTCTCCTCAAAAAAAGGAAGCCAATCTGGTGGTTCCCTGACATAAACAAACTCTACAGCAAAAGGAGAAAACTGATGCAAAATAAGGTGAAGTCCCAAGACTGGAAAAAATCTCTTATCAGCCTCAACAAAAAGTTGAGATCCCTCATCAAATCCTCTAAAGCTAGCTATGAAAACAGAATTGCAGCAGATAGTAAAGACAATAACAAGGCTTTCTATAGTTATGTAAAGAATCTCCATGGCAATACCCAGATTTCCTCAGAGCTTTTGCACAATGGCACCTCCTATACCGAGCCAACAGATATTGCCAATATACTGGCTGACAGATTCAGTGCCAACTTTACCCCTCTCCCGCCCCCTAGGACCAATCCCAATACAAGTAGATTGCCAGGAACCCAGTATTAGTGCTGCACAGGTTAAAATAGCACTGTCCAAGGCCAAGAATACAGCTTCTATGGGACATGACAATATCCCTGGCTGTGCTCTACATGAACTACAGAGTGAAATGGCACCGTATCTGTGTGCCCTGTTCAATCACAGCTTCACCTCAGGCTTTGTCCATACCAAATGGTGCACTGCTACAGTCATCCCTCTCCATAAAGGAGGAGTGAATACAGACCCTGGGAACTATCACCCCATTAGCCTGACAAGTCTGATATGCAAAGCTAGGAATGCATCATCATGGACCTAATAAACAAAGATATAGGGAATCTCCAAACTCTGGATCCCACACAGTTTGGTTTTGTGAAGGGTAGATTATGCCTTCTCAACCTGGTCTACTTCTTTGAGTCAGTCATCAGAGCTGTGGATGAAGGCAAGGTGGTTCATACAACCAACCTTGATCTGGCCAAGGCCTTTGATACCTATTCCCACTTAGGAATCATAGAAATACTAACTAAGCTAGGCATCAACCCCTTTATCACTAGGTGGGTTGCAAACTGGCTCACAGATAGAACCCACAGTATGAAAGTAGCTGACTTCAAGTCAGACTGCCAACCAGTCACGAGTGGAGTCCCACAGGGTTTGGTCCTGGGACCTCTCCTGTTTGGTATCTACTTCTCTGAAGTCCAGGCCAACATGAATGGACTCTGTCTGACAAAGTTCGCAGACAATTGCAAGTTGGGAGCCATAATTAACTCCCCAAGTGATGTTGACATCCTACAGAAAGGCCTCACTGAGACCGACTGGTTTCAGAACCATGGCCTTAAGCTCAATGCCAAAACATGTGTTGTCATCGCCATTGGAAAAAACCCAGTTCCCATGAATTACCACATCGATGGTAGCCCACTGAACAGAGAAGATGTCATAAGAGATCTGGGAACACAGGTTGACAGCAACCTTTCTTTTGACCACCACATTGCCACTGTGGTCAAAAAGTCCTTCTTTGTGGCACATCTCATTACTAAGGGTTTTGCATCCAGGAAGAAGGAGGTCATTGTCTCCCTCTACTCTTCCATCATTAGGCCAGTCATCGAGTACAATGCCCCATTTGGCATGTACCTCACTAGACACCTGCAACAACTAGAGAGGCCAAAAAGTACCTCACAAAGAGGATCCTAGGCCTTAAACACTTATCCTATATAGACAGACTCAAAAAACTCCAACTATTCTCTGTCTCATATCACTTACTTAGAGGGGATCTCTGCTTGACTTTCAAAACCATGTCCGACCTAGCTCTGGTAGAAATGTTACATCTAAAGAAATCCCAATCCCTCTGCACTACACACTCCAGAGACCTCAACCTCATTACCACAATCAACAGAACAAGCTGGAGGGACAGGTTCATAACTCAGAGACTGCCCATGTTATGGAATAGATTTCCCATACATGTCAAGTGGCACTGGCGCTCTTCAAGAGAAATCGATGAGTGGATGGGAAATTGAAAATTCACCCCAGGGATCACTCTAGTGGCTCTACTTGACAGATGCACTGGTAACTAAGGTCATGTGGCACGATGCCAGGGTAATCCTATGGGCTAGGTTTGTAAAGCCTCCAGGGCTATTAGCCTAGTACGCACCTATGAACCTATGAACCTAGAGTGCACCACTCATTAGTAAACTGCCTGTGTATTGGGAGTACATACATATACATGTACAGGTATGTAGTGTGCATCACTCATTAGTACATTACCTATGTAGCAGCAGTACATGCATATGTCATAATGGTATGTAAAGTGCAACGCTCATTAGTACAGTGCCTGTGTAGTGGCAGTACATACATGTACAGGTATGTAGTGTTGCATCACTTATTAGTACATTGCCTATGTAGCAGCAGTACATGCACATGTTGTAATGGTATGTAGAGTGCAACACTCATTGGTACACTGCCTGTGTATTGGCAGTACTTACATATACATGTACAGGTATGTAGTGTGCATCACTCATCAGTACAGTGCCTATGTACAGGTATGTAAAGTGCACCATAAATATTCAGAGTGCACCACTCATTAATGTACATTGCCTGTGCAGCAACTTTAAAAATGCACAAAGTTTCTTTTTTGTGGATAACCACTTTGCTATGTTGGTAAGGGCCCCAGGGCCATTAGCCTAGTAACCTCCTATGGTTCTATGATGTACAGGTATGTACAGTGTGCATCACTCTTTAGTACACTGCCTGTGTAGCAGCAGTAAACACTCACATGTTGCACCACTTAGCAGTAAACTGTTTGGGTAGCAGCAGTACATACAGATGTTGTACAGGTATGTAGAGCGTGTCACTCAGTAGTACACTGCCTGTCTAGCAGCAGTACACTCACATGTTGTACAGGTATGTAGAGTTCACCATTTTGTAATACACTGCTTGTGTGGCATCAGTACACATACATGTTGTACCACTATATACAGTGCACCACTCAGTAGTACACTGCCCTTGTAACAGCAGTACATACACACACATATGTTGTACAGGTTTAGTGTGCACCACTCATTAATGCACTAGCTATGCAGCAGTAGTACATATACATGTACCAGTATATTGAATACACCACTCAGTAGTACACTGCCTGTGTAGCTGTAGTACATGTACATCATGTATTAAATAAGTAAAGTGCACCAATCATTAGCACAATGCCTGTGTAGCAACTTTAAACACATAGATGATGTACAGGTATGTAGAGTTCACCACTCTTTAGTACACTGCCTATGTAGCAGCATTAAACATCCACATGTTGCACAAGTATGTAGATTGTTCCACTTAATAGTACACTACCTGTGTAGTGTCAGTACATGCACATGTTGTACAGGTATGTAGAGTACTTCATTTAGTTGTATGTTGTCTATGTAGCAGCAGTACATACACATGTGGTACAGGTATGCAGAGGGCACCTTTCAGTAGTACACATCCTGTGTGCAGCATTATATACTCATGATGGATAGAATGAACCACTCAATAATGCAATACATGTGTAGCAGCAGTACATACACACCTGTTGTAATGGTATGTAGAGTGCACTACTCATTAATACACTGCCTGTGTAGTGGCAGTACATACACACCTGTTGTAATGGTATGTAGAGTGCACTACTCATTAATACACTGCCTGTGTAGTGGCAGTACATACATGTACAGGTATGCAGTGTGCATCACTCATTAGTACATTGCCTATGTAGTGGCAGTACACACATGTTGTAATGGTAGGTAGAGTGCACCACTCATTAGTACACTGCCTATGTAGTGGCAGTACATACATATACATGTACAGGTATGTAGTGTGCATCATTCATCAGTACATTGCCTATGTATCAGCAGTAAACACACATGTTGTACAGGTATGTAAATTGCACCATAGGTATATAGATTGCACCACTCTTTAGTACACTGTCTGTGTAGCAGTAGTAAACACTCACATGTTGTACAGGTATGTAGAGTGCACCACTTAGTAGTACACTGTTTGTGTAGCAGCAGTACATACAGATGATGTGCAGGTATGTAGAGTGTGCCACTCAGTAGTACGCTGCCTACCTAGCAGCAGTACATTCACATGTTGTACAGGTATGTAGAGTATACTATTTAGTAATACACTTCATACATGACATCAGCACATACACATGTCGTAGCAGTATGTAGAGTGCACCACTCAGTAGTACACTGCCTGTGTAGCAGGTGTATGTGCACATGTTGTACAGGTATGTAGAGTGTACCTTTTAATAATACACTTCCTGTGTGACAGCAGTACATACTCATGATGGATAGAGTGAATAACTCTTTAATGCAATACATGTGTAGCAGCAGTACATACACATTGTCTGTGTATTGGCAGTACATACATATATATGTACAGGTATGTAGTGTGCATCATTCATTAGTACAGTGCCTATGTAGCAGCAGTACACACACATGTTGTACAGCTATGTAAAGTGCACTGTAGGCATGCAGAGTGCTCCACTCATTAGTACACTGCTTCTGCAGCAACTTTAAACACAAAAATGATGTACAGGTATGTAGAGTGTGCACCATTCTTTAGTACCCTGCCTGTGTAGCAACAGTAAACACTTACATATTATAGATGTATTGTAGAGTGCACCATTTAGTAGTACACTGTTTGTGTAACAGCAGTACATACAGATGATATACAGGTATGTCGACCATGCCACTCAGTTGTACACTGCCTGCATAGCAGCAGTACATTCACATGTTGTACCATACCTCTCAACCTGGAAACATCAAAAATCTGGACAAGGCCCATGAAAAAGAGGTACAAATCTGTACGCTGATTAACATCCATCTAATCTACATACATACATAATTACGTAACCCCACACACTCCAGTGGAATTGTGGAATACCAACTATAAAACGCAAACTAAAGATCAGACAACCAAAATATGGCACCAGAGTCCCCCTGCAAGCCATTCCAATGTCCCATTACATAGCTATTTCACCCCATTTACCATAAACACTAATATGTGCATACTGCTTTACTTCTACAATGATTATTTGGATTTTATTTTTACATTTTGCAGCACAACAATGCACAAACACTAACAGACATCTGCTAAACAAAGCAATACTGTCTCACAATGAAAATAGACTTGGCATTGAAACTTCTCTGCCCTTGAAACTCACATTCATTGAAACAGCACTGAAACCCATACCACATCCAAAGAAAATGCATCTGGCCAGTGGTGGATAAAGATTACCTTTGGGCTGTTTTCAAATCATTGGCCCCTTGTACACAAAACAAGAAACATACATGTGTTTTTTTCTTTGATACACCTTCCTGACTTTATTAAGTTATATTCCTTGTATAATACAGCACACTTGTTAGACAGAGCGCATTTTAAATTTATTGTTTGAACATTTTTCTATTAGGCTGTACTGTGGGCAATGAAACAAAATACATGAACCAATAATGATAAAACTGCCCAATTCAGAACATTTCCATCATAAAAGTCTACTTCCACATCCACACTATAAATAGAATGAAGTAGTGTAAGCCCTATGTATCTTGCACAGCTTCTAGCACTTACTTTCAATTTCAGTTTTTTTGGGGGTGGGACAAAAGGTCAAAAACCAGGGACACGTTTTAAACATTGCTTGTATAATTTTGGAAAGTTGCTAGAATAAACTCTGTTACAACCATGCACTTCACTGGCAAGTCTTGAACCCAGGACCCTATGCACTACAGTCAGCACTATGCCAAATCAGCAGTTTCTGAAAAATAGGAAGACTGAAACTTAATGGCTATCAATTAGTGAATTCAGTTCTCAATTCTCACCATAGCTCTCAACCTCTTAGCACAAAAAACTTGGACAAAGCCAATAATGGGGGAATACACATTCAGTTCTCACTTCTCACTCACCATAGCTCTCAACCTCTTAGCACAAAAAAAACTGGACAAACAAAATCGATAATGGGGAATACAAATTCTGTTCTCAGTTCTCACCATAGCTCTCAACTCTTAACACAAAAAATCTGGGCAAAGCTCACAAGTGGTGGTGGCTAGGGACTTTAGGCTCTTTTTACCCTGTACACAAGGTACAGGGGTTTGAGCCTGAATACCTCTAGCCACCAGGTGTATTAAATGGCTGTGTTGTACAGATGTATCATATGTGCTGATCCCTGGTATATACAGATACACATATGTCTCGAAGTGGAACCACTTGCTGTCACTTGCAGAGGAAAGGGCTCAGAAGGAGCAACAGGTGAGTGAACAGGTGGTAGTCATGGTGTAGGGAGAGGTTCAGTTGAAAATACTGTTTTTTTTTTACATGAAGGAGGGTGTTGTAATCAAGACTGACATCTCAGAGCAACAGCAGGCAGTTTTCTTCTTTGATCTGCTAACCAAAACCATACTGAAGATTCAGGCTTATTTTGTGCACTCTCCTTCACTAGCTTACTAATGTGTGCTAACCCTAAACCTGCAGCTCCTCTAACTCCAAACCTACACCTTACCTTACAGAAACCCTTTCTGTAAAAGTACCATTATACAATACATCCAGGCTGAATGTTAAAGCTATCCCCTTACCTAGACTTTACTCAAACTGTAATCTGCAAACACTCACACACATACACCCATCTCTTAATGATGAAACTCCCTAAACCCAAATTTACCTTGCCCATACACATATAATCTTCCTTCTTTTGGCATCTTCAACAATTGTCAATGAATATTCTCAATGCAGTTTACAAGCTGTTCACTCTGTGATGATCTGCAGATTCAACAAAGTGAATAATACAGCTAGAGAGAAAGAGAGAGAGAGAGATCTTACACACACACACACATAAACACACACACACACACACACACACACACACACACACACACACACACACACACACACACACACACACACACACACACACACCTTGTACAATAAGCAGCAAACAAATAAATCCAAACCAGCCCAGAAGTTGAAATGTTGAAACACAGGTGCCCAGTAGGCACATGGAATAAAGAAGCTGAACCACGACAAAGTAAAATCTTCTTTTTTAATACAAAATGGTGACTGCTTTCACAATGGTAACCATTGCTTCATCAGACAGTTCATTCAAGCAGCAACGGCACTTAAATACTTTAATTCATTACTAGAACAACCAGTCCTACCACTCAAAGTTAATTCAGCATTCAGCAGTCAATTAATTACTGTGGTTACGTTTTGCCCTTAGTCAATTGCTGATGTCAGAAAAACCCTGTTTAAAAAACACATACACAAAATGTAAAGACAAGGACATGTGGATAAATATAAATAAAATACATAAAAAGTCAGTGAATAAATACATATACTCATATTCCCCATTTAGTAACTACTTATGTGCATAGATATAAACATAAAATATATATAAATATATATATATATATATATATATATATATATATATATATATATATATATATATATATAAAAGTATAAGCAGTACACACTCAGCAACTTAATGAATGCATATATTCTGCCTAATAAATGCACATGTTGCCCACCTAGTAAATACATATGCTTTAATACATACATCTCACCAAATAAATGAAGAATAGCCAAAAGTCAAGTAAACAGTAAAATGGCAGAAGACAGTGGCTCCAAAAGACAAAAAGCAGAATACTCCACAAAAAATAGCGTATAAAACCTTTAATTACCGCTTTCATCGACTGACTTCCTCAGAATGCTCAATACAAGAAAAACACTCCCTTAAATACACACTCAAACTAATTAGTAATTAATCAATTATTAATTAAAACAATGTTGAATGTTCCAAAAATTCATTTTAAAAAGGAAGACAAGAATAAATCATGATGTTTATCAATACATAACTTCCTGTACTTTAAAAAACATTTTACATTTATTGTTTCATTTAAACCAGGCGGTTGATCTGCTTTCAACTTAATCTGCCATAAGGTCTCTCTTTGTTCAAGATAATTCTTGAAATCACCAGCCCTTAAGTCCTGTTTGCAAACCTCCACCACTGAAAAAACAAATTTCTTAAAGTTTAAACAGGTGGTAGAATGTTTAAATAGTACACTGTTAGACTCTTTTGTCTTTATATTATATAAATGCTCTTTAATACGTGTCCCCAAACTCCTGGTGGTCATGCCCACATAAAATGCGGGACAAGCTGTGCACAGGGCAATATAAACAACACCGGAGGTGTTGCAAGTAAAGTACCCTGGAACCTCCAGGATTTTGTCTACTGTGGTGACTGAAATGAATGAACCTATAGAAATATACCTACAAATTTTACAATTGTGACAGCAGAACATTCCTTTTTTAACAATATTGATTTTACTGGTGGAGACCTTGTCATGTTCAAGCAGTTTCTTTATGTTGCAGTTATTTCGAAAAACAAAGTTTGGTTTATTACCAACCACCTTAAGTATGTCATTATTTCCCTGTATAATTCTCCAATTTTTTTCTAAAACAGCCTTAATACAGCTAGCATCGGTGTTCATGGCCAAAGAGCAAACTAATCCAGGGTCTACAGAACTAGATTCAACCCTATTAACAATGTCTGTCTGTAATTTATTTAAAATAGCTGGATAGTGTGTTTGATGTTTGTTTAAAATCTCATTTCCACTATCAGTCACTAACTTCTCATCATATCCCCTATTCACAAAAAGAGACGCAATAAAAATAAATTCTTGTATTAAATCCTCAGATCTACTAGTCATCCGACAAGCTCTGATATATTGGCCTCTAGGGATGTTTTTAATTGTATGCTTTGGATGGTTACTTTGATAGTGTAAATAACTGTTTGTAAAGGTTTGTTTCCGAAAAATCTTACTATGGAACCTATTATCACTATCATCCCACCAAAGACATACATCCAGAAAGTTAATGTTTAAACCAATATTACCTTTAGTGAATTTTAAATAATTAGATGATAAATTAACATCCTTAAAAAATTCATCTACTGTGTCATTGTTTCCTTCTATAATAAAAATTAAATCATCTATAAACCTGGAATAGAATACAATTTTAAACTTACTACTAAATTGAGACAAATGTTCAATTTCCCACCATGCCATCACTGTATTAGCGTAGGCTGGTGCAGCCGGGGAGCCCATGGCTACCCCTCTGATCTGTTGGAAATATTGGTTTTTAAATAGAAAATAATTATTTTCTAATATTATTTCCAAAAAATTACAAATAGTTGATGTTGTGTTGTTGGAAAAAACATTACTATTTAATAAGTAACACCGTACAGCTTCTACACCTTCATCATGGGGTATGCAAGTATATAATGACACTACGTCCAAGGTGAAAATAATATGTTTCTTAGGGTTAAAAATTCCTTTCTCTTGAAAATTCCTAAGTTTTTCTAAAAAATGCCAAGAATCTTTGACATAGGAATCACATTTAGATATTAGTGGCCCTAAACAAGCATCTAAAACTAAGGAAATTCCTTCAGTGATAGAGTGAGGAGCAGAGACTATAGGACGAAAAGGGGGGGGTCAATCAATTGTTTGTGTGTTTTGGGTATTCCAAAAAAGACCCCTATTTTAGGATACTCAACTGTACAAAAGTTGTATAATTCAATACTAATGTCACCTGACATTAATGCTTCATAAAGATGAGAGTTAATGAGGCGGTATGATTTATGGATATCAAAAATAGTAACTTCTTTGTATTCATTTAAATTTCCCAATATATTTAACATATTAGTATCATAAACATCCTGCTCCATGATAACAATATTGGAACCTTTATCACTTTTCATAAATCTATAATGTCCTGCTAAGGCTCTAAGATTTTCTAATGCTGTCCTTTCAGATTTTGTAAGGTTGTCAGTAAAATAATTTCTGGTATTAAACAATTTGCTAATATCAGCAATACAAATTTCTTCAAAGACTTTTATCGTGTGATGTAATTTAGGAGTGTAGCTTGAAGGTTTAATTAAGCTGTTATTAGTGGACTTTAAACCATGCATCACATATGTTAAATTAATTTTTCTAGTAAATTTTTTTATATCAACTAACGTTCTACTGTAGCTACCCCTACTACATGGTACAAAATTCAAGCCATATTTTAACACATTTATTTCAGTGTCACTAAAAGTATGTTTAGATAGATTAATGACATTAAAACATTCATTAAATTCGTTTAAATTTCGTCCTCTGACGAGTTTGACCCCAAAAAAGTTTTACTACGTGTCAAAACAGTACTCTTGCTGGTGTTACTATGATTATTTATCGGTAATTTTTTGTTTTGTGCAACCTCTTTACTTGTAGCATTGAGTTTAAAAGTACCATTGTTTTCCTTCCTTTTGTTACGAACACCTTCTTCACTACTGACACCAGTTGGTTCATTGTCTAAAACAATGTCATTCTCCTCATTATCAAACACTGCATTACTTTGATGGACATCTTGTATTAAACATTCAGTGTAAACATCTCTATCAAGATTAAAGGCTGCACCTGTATTGTAATTAACATGTGAAGCCGAAGCTTTCTCATTATTAAAACGTTTATCAGAAGTGAACACTTATAGAATTAGATTTCTATTTCAATAGAAAGCAACAGAAATTAAACCGGGACATTGCCGCTTATAAAAGTAAAAAGGCTTATGACAATTTTGCTGTTAATACATGAGTTTTTAATGGAAGTGAAAATAAATACAAAAAACAAACAGTGTTCACTTCTGATAAACGTTTTAATAATGAGAAAGCTTCGGCTTCACATGTTAATTACAATACAGGTGCAGCCTTTAATCTTGATAGAGATGTTTACACTGAATGTTTAATACAAGATGTCCGTCAAAGTAATGCAGTGTTTGATAATGAGGAGAATGACATTGTTTTAGACAATGAACCAACTGGTGTCAGTAGTGAAGAAGGTGTTCGTAACAAAAGGAAGGAAAACAATGGTACTTTTAAACTCAATGATACAAGTAAAGAGGTTGCACAAAACAAAAAATTACCGATAAATAATCATAGTAACACCAGCAAGAGTACTGTTTTGACACGTAGTAAAACTTTTAGTCAAACTCACAGAGGACGAAATTTAAACGAATTTAATGAATGTTTTAATGTCATTAATCTATCTAAACATACTTTTAGTGACACTGAAATAAATGTGTTAAAATATGGCTTGAATTTTGTACCATGTAGTAGGGGTAGCTACAGTAGAACGGTAGTTGATATAAAAAAATTTACTAGAAAAATTAATTTAACATATGTGATGCATGGTTTAAAGTCCACTAATAACAGCTTAATTAAACCTTCAAGCTACACTCCTAAATTACATCACACGATAAAAGTCTTTGAAGAAATTTGTATTGCTGATATTAGCAAATTGTTTAATACCAGAAATTATTTTACTGACAACCTTACAAAATCTGAAAGGACAGCATTAGAAAATCTTAGAGCCTTAGCAGGACATTATAGATTTATGAAAAGTGATAAAGGTTCCAATATTGTTATCATGGAGCAGGATGTTTATGATACTATGTTAAATATATTGGGAAATTTAAATGAATACAAAGAAGTTACTATTTTTGATATCCATAAATCATACCGCCTCATTAACTCTCATCTTTATGAAGCATTAATGTCAGGTGACATTAGTATTGAATTATACAACTTTTGTACAGTTGAGTATCCTAAAATAGGGGTCTTTTTTGGAATACCCAAAACACACAAACAATTGATTGACCCCCCTTTTCGTCCTATAGTCTCTGCTCCTCACTCTATCACTGAAGGAATTTCCTTAGTTTTAGATGCTTGTTTAGGGCCACTAATATCTAAATGTGATTCCTATGTCAAAGATTCTTGGCAATTTTTAGAAAAACTTAGGAATTTTCAAGAGAAAGGAATTTTTAACCCTAAGAAACATATTATTTTCACCTTGGACGTAGTGTCATTATATACTTGCATACCCCATGATGAAGGTGTAGAAGCTGTACGGTGTTACTTATTAAATAGTAATGTTTTTTCCAACAACACAACATCAACTATTTGTAATTTTTGAAATAATATTAGAAAATAATTATTTTCTATTTAAAACCAATATTTCCAACAGATCAGAGGGGTAGCCATGGCTCCCGGCTGCACCAGCCTACGCTAATACAGTGATGGCATGGTGGGAAATTGAACATTTGTCTCAATTTAGTAGTAAGTTTAAAATTGTATTCTATTCCAGGTTTATAGATGATTTAATTTTTATTATAGAAGGAAACAATGACACAGTAGATGAATTTTTTAAGGATGTTAATTTATCATCTAATTATTTAAAATTCACTAAAGGTAATATTGGTTTAAACATTAACTTTCTGGATGTATGTCTTTGGTGGGATGATAGTGATAATAGGTTCCATAGTAAGATTTTTCGGAAACAAACCTTTACAAACAGTTATTTACACTATCAAAGTAACCATCCAAAGCATACAATTAAAAACATCCCTAGAGGCCAATATATCAGAGCTTGTCGGATGACTAGTAGATCTGAGGATTTAATAAAAGAATTTATTTTTATTAAGCTCTTTTGTGAATAGGGGATATGATGAGAAGTTAGTGACTGATAGTGGAAATGAGATTTTAAACAAACATCAAACACACTATCCAGCTATTTTAAATAAATTACAGACAGACATTGTTAATAGGGTTGAATCTAGTTCTGTAGACCCTGGATTAGTTTGCTCTTTGGCCATGAACACCGATGCTAGCTGTATTAAGGCTGTTTTAGAAAAAAATTGGAGAATTATACAGGGAAATAATGACATACTTAAGGTGGTTGGTAATAAACCAAACTTTGTTTTTCGAAATAACTGCAACATAAAGAAACTGCTTGAACATGACAAGGTCTCCACCAGTAAAATCAATATTGTTAAAAAAGGAATGTTCTGCTGTCACAATTGTAAAATTTGTAGGTATATTTCTATAGGTTCATTCATTTCAGTCACCACAGTAGACAAAATCCTGGAGGTTCCAGGGTACTTTACTTGCAACACCTCCGGTGTTGTTTATATTGCCCTGTGCACAGCTTGTCCCGCATTTTATGTGGGCATGACCACCAGGAGTTTGGGGACACGATAAAGAGCATTTATATAATATAAAGACAAAAGAGTCTAACAGTGTACTATTTAAACATTCTACCACCTGTTTAAACTTTAAGAAATTTGTTTTTTCAGTGGTGGAGGTTTGCAAACAGGACTTAAGGGCTGGTGATTTCAAGAATTATCTTGAACAAAGAGAGACCTTATGGCAGATTAAGTTGAAAGCAGATCAACCGCCTGGTTTAAATGAAACAATAAATGTAAAATGTTTTTTAAAGTACAGGAAGTTATGTATTGATAAACATCATGATTTATTCTTGTCTTCCTTTTTAAAATGAATTTTTGGAACATTCAACATTGTTTTAATTAATAATTGATTAATTACTAATTAGTTTGAGTGTGTATTTAAGGGAGTGTTTTTCTTGTATTGAGCATTCTGAGGAAGTCAGTCGATGAAAGCGGTAATTAAAGGTTTTATACGCTATTTTTTGTGGAGTATTCTGCTTTTTGTCTTTTGGAGCCACTGTCTTCTGACATCTCACCAAATGCTTGTCTTTAATGATATCTGTACTAAAAACAGTTTAAGAAATACTGTCATATTGACCCAAAGCCCTGCATGTGTTTATGTAGTCTTTTCTTCTTAAAATACTAATAATAGTATTATATAATATATATAATAGTATAAATAGTATTATTATTTTTTATTTTATTTTAACCTTCTAGATTTTAGCACTGTCTTCAGTGGAACATTATCGTTCAAACTAAAGAATTCTGCTGATTGCAATACTAATAATGTAGTGTATGTAGCCCACTGCATAACATATTTCCATTTCTATGTTGGCAAAACTAACCGTCACCTTAGGGAACGGATAAGGGATCACCTTTACTGCACTAGAAAAGGGCAACTGTATAGTGCTTTGGCTAAGCATACATTGGATAAGGGGGATGACCATATATTTTTGTTTCAGGTTTTCCATATATTTTTGTTTCAGGTTTTACTTATCCAAAATGTCAGCAATAGGATGGGGGACATAATCAATACTACTGAAAATATGGAAGTAAAATGGATTTTGCATTTAGGAGCACATAGAGTTTTGGGTTTGAACGATAGTGTTCCTGTGAAGACAGTGTTAAGATCTAGAAGGTTAAAATAAAATAAAAAATAATAATACTATTTTAACAAGAGAAGACTACATAAACACATGCAGGGTTTTGGGTCAATATGACTGTATTTCTTGAGCTGTTTTTAGCACAGATATCATTAAAGACAAGCATTTGTTTTGATGTATGTATTAAAGCATATGTATTTACTAGGTGGACATGTGCATTTATTAGGCAGAATATATGTATTCATTAAGTTGTTGAGTGTGTACTGCTTATACTTATATATATATATATATATATATATATATATTTATATATTTATATATATTTTTTGTTTATACCTATGCACATAAGAAGTTACTAAATGGGGAATATGAGTATATGTATTTATTCATTGACATTTTATGTATTTTATTTATATTTACCCACATGTCCTTGTCTTTACATTTTGTGTATGTGTTTTTTTAAACAGAGTTTTTCTGACTTCAGCAATTAACTAAAGGCAAAACATAACCATAGTAATTACTTGATTGCTGAGTGCTGAATTAACTTTGAGTGGTAGGATTGCTTGTTTTAGTAATGAATTAAAGTATTTAAGTGCTGTTGCTGCTTGAATGAACTGTCTGATGAAGCAATGGTTACCATTGTGAAAGCAGTCACCATTTTGTATTAAAAAAGAAGATTTTACTTTGTCGTGGTTCCTACCTTCCTACTGGGCACCCGTGTTTCAACATTTTCAGCCTTGTACAATAAGGTACTTTTCAAAACATTTCCCCAATACAGAAATAAACTTATAGGGTGATGATTATGTCAGTAATCTTTCCATTTTTATTTATCAGAGTAACAGATGAAAATTTCCAAAAATGTGGACCAGTACAAGAACATAGAAAGGCATTAAATTTAGAAAGAGGAATAACTAATTCATCCATTAATTGATTCAATAAAATGGAGGGGATAGCATCTAGACCTGCAGATGTTTTATTTTGAAGCTTACTTAAAGCAAAGACAACAGTATGTAAAGCAATGTCAGGACAGATAGATCCCTTTTGTGTTTTAACTTACTAAGTACAAATGTATTATTGCCAACAATAGTGAATATGCTGGAAAAATGTTTGTTGAAGGTATTAGATATTAAAATAGGAATAAGTAACTTGATACCATTCAGATCAATCATAAATGAATTCTAAATCTTCCTATGGGAATTAATGCATTTGTAATACCTCTTTTTATTGTCAGAGTAAGCCAACGTCATTTCATACTTAATTTTCCTCTTTTATATGTTATTATTTATTTATTTATTTATTTTTATTTTACATTTGTTGACCGGGCTAATCTAACTGGATATATGCCCATTTTCAGTAGAGGCCCGGGGAGAAAAGCTCCAACCATCAGCAGTGACAAAAAATACAATATATAGTAATAGTCAAGTGGATTACAGTACATTAGCTATATAGGTCAGAAACAAAAGTTTTACAGAGTAATTTAGTAGGTTTAAGCTAAGATTAAATACAGAGAACAAAAAAACATGAAATTAAAGAAGTTTTTTTTTCTATTCTAAAAGTTCAAAAAGTTATTCTGTAACTTTTTAGAAATTCCATCCATAGCTCTTTCATTTTGACTAGAAGGAAACTTTTTATACTTCAGGAACAGCCTCCTCTTTTTCTTATAATATCTAATCAACTTTTTATCCCACCAGTATGGAAATGTATTGTTAGCTGTGTTAGTTGTTGTTTCTTTCGGCTTTTCCCGGTTAGGGGTCGCCACAGCAGAACTCCAATTATTAGTTAATATCTTTACCGGGATATTATAACTACAGACAATGTTTAATGACTCTATTCCAGTTTATACTCCTTACACTTTTTTTAAATTAAATTATAATCAGTGTTATTATAGTTATAAAATGTCAACTTTGTAAAAACAGGCTTTACGGTCAGGATCCCAAAACTTATGGAATTGTGGTCGGACAACACTAATGTGGCCTCAAAGGTTTTTAGAATTACTCAAGGTTATTTTCTGCCAAGTTAGAATTCATTAAAACAGGGAAACAACTATTCAGTCTAAACGGCCAAATATTTACATTTCTGACATGACATCTTTTTCTTATTTTGGTGGTAAGTTATTTCTCAACATGGAACTAATGATGCAGAAGGATTTACTTCCAGCAACAGTTTTAAAATAGAGGGTGCATGTTTTTGCTTTTACAAGAAGCAGCAGAGCCCCATGAAGTGCTGTTACCAAAATGGGTACTGTGGTTTATATTAAGCATTTTAATTAAATATTAAAGTACAGAAAAGCAATTTTGATCCCACAGTATCTTCTTCTCTATTTGTGTAACTGTTATACTATACATTACTGATGATCACACACACACACACACACACACACACACATTCCTTACCTGCCGAGTCTTCCTTCTTTCTGGCCAGACTGCCATTTGCCGATAATCCATGTTCCTTAATGAAAACAATCCATTACAAAAGAGTGCTACCATTCACCGATAATCCCGCTCGCATTTGAGCAGCCAGAAATGTGTGCACGACTTGAGCTCCTTGAGCTCAATTCTGACAGGCTGGTAGTCCTGACGGAGCTGATGTCATCATGCACATGATGACATCAGCTCAAATAGCGTGGCTTTTCAAAAATTCAAAAAAAAAAAAAAAACAAAAGAAAAAATCGGAACTGAAGGGGTGCCATTCAGGAATCGTGGCACCCCTTCATTTGGACCCCAAAACTCGGTAAAAACCAAGTAATTCTGTATGGTTGGGAGGTACGATTACTGTTCAATGACAGGAGTCTAAACAAAAAAACTCCACTCCCTAGAAGCTCTCTTCACACTAGAGAATGCTGACATCTGCGCGGTCACTGAGACATGGTTTAAAGCCGTGCAGAGCACACCAACAGTGCAAGGTTATAATGTCTTCCACACATTTAGACCAGCTACTACAGAGACAGGGACTAAAGGTGGAGGTGTCTCGATTTACATAAAAAATAAATATACCTCAAGGCTGGTCAAACAGGACAACACACTTGAGCTGCTCCATGTTCAAAAAACCATAGGCAAAATCCAGTACCACTTCCTTGCAAGTTGTAGGTCTCCTCTATGACCCCAAAAAGCCATACCATGTATTTAAACTTACTGGAAACACTCACCATCCAACCTAATACCATATTCATGGGCAACTTTATTTACCCCTCTATTAACTGGGGATCCAATATGACACCAAATGTACAGGCCCAGAGATTCCTAGATTTAGTAAACACAAACTCCTTGGACCAGATTGTAAATACACTAACCAGAGGTGCAACCATACTGGATTTGGTCCTCACAAATATGGAAGAGTGCTGCACACCCCCTAGTGTAATGTCTTCCCTGGTAAAGTCAGACTACAGAATGGTTTCCTTTAAAGTAAAATAAAACCTGGGCCCCCAGTTAAACCTAGAATATTCAGGAACTATGCTAAGGCTAACTTCCTGCTATTAAGTAATAACCTAGCAAAATTTCAAGCCCTCATAAGCCATGAGAACACTTCTGCCTATGCAGAATTGTTTGCAAAAGCCCTATACAAGCATGTTAATAGCTGCTTCGAGGCAGCTGTACCCACCAGGAGGAAGTACAGTACTAACTAAAAAAACAAGCCACCCTGGTGGAATTACAAAATCAATAGGCTGTATAACAGAAGGAAGAAAATCATGGCAAAAATTAGGAGATGCAGCACCCAGCAGGATAAATGTACTCTCATCAAACTAAACAAATTAACTCAGAGGACAAATAAAGTCTACCAAAGCCAAGTTTGAATTAAATTTGGCCTCCCAGACCAATGACAGCTGTGAGGCATTCTTTAGTTATAAAGTCAGAACAAACCTCTGAACCTATAAAGGAACCACTGTAGCAAACAGCAAAATAGTGAAGAAAAAGGCAAACTGGTTCCAACACAGCACTCTTTAATAGCAACACAACAAGGTAAGCGCTTTCACAGATTACATCCGCTTCCTCAGACCAAAATATTAAAACTCAAGTCACATCTTTAAACATTCTAGCAGCCAATGAGGCACACTAATCACTGAACCAATTTAACACATTCATTGCCTTGTCTAAGCAGTGAAGAAACTAACAACAGTGTGTAAATCAGCAACACTATAAAACATACATTGCAGCTCAAAAATTGCTAAGTAGATAATTAAAACTGACTCTGGTCTATCACATAAACATAAATTCTAAAATGTATCAACATTTAAATATACTAAAAAAAATATATATATATATATATATATATATATATATATATACATATATAATAAAATCTGTCTAAAATATGTATATAAAACTGGTCAATCTTGTGGACATATAAAATAAAAAGCATAGCAAAGATATATATATATATATATATATATATATATATATATATATATATAAAAGAAATCAAGGACATAAGCCTGGTACTACTTGGTCAATGTTTCAGTGCTCTAGCTTTTAAAAATGGCTTCAGAGACACCTTACTATTGAGACCTGGTGGTTTGTCAGCTTGATAACGTATAATCCACTTCTGTTCCACTGATTCTGTCTTATTATTGATGTCACCACCTCTAATACTATCGTGTATGACTTCTAAAACAAAAAATGTAAACTTATGTGCAGTGCCTTCTTTCGCATCATGCATGGCCAACGCACTTGTTTCTTTAGCATTCCTAATGTCTCTTAGGTGTTCTAAAATTCTCTCCTTGAAGGCTCTGTTTGTTTTGCCTATATAGAATGAAAAACAGATAGTATAGAAACAAAAATATACAACGTGCTTGGTATGGCAATCAGCATATAAAGTGGTGCTAATCTCAAAGCCTAATTGTGGATGTACAAAAGTGCCCCCCCATATATACACACACAAGCCATACATCTCCTGCATGGGTACGTATCCATTCTATCAGATTGCACAGCATTCTGTCTACCCTTGCATTTGTAACATAACTGGTTCTTAAGAGATTTGTTATTCCTGAAAGTAAAACTGGGTTTGCGACCTATAACATCTTTGAGTCCAGGATCAGTCAAAAGAATATCCCAGTTGTTCTTAACATCACATACCAATGCGCACATTGCTAGCAAAAGTTAGTGGCATCCTAACCCCCTACAGTACTACTGGTGATAATATTAGATGGAGAATCAACAGCTCTACCAACATTTGTTTGGGCATTTGGGGCAACATTCTCAAAATAAGGTCTACATATTCTATTTCTCTCCACCCAAGCTGCACTAATCTGAGAATCACTGGCAGTGGGCTTATATCCCCTCTCAATAAATTCCTCTTTCAATTTGGTTAGCACAAGAGTTAGCTGTGTATCATCACTATGGAGATGCATCATGCGATAAATCTGCCCTTTTAAAACATTACATTTTGTGTGATTGGGATGCATACTGCTGTTGTGGAGTATGTTATTCCCCCTAATGTCCTTCCTATATATAGCAGTGGAAACAGATGACAGGGCATTTTTACTCACTTTCACATCTAAAAAATCAATCTCTTCTGATGAATATGTATATGTAAATCTCAAAAAGTCATTCAATCCATTGAGGTACTGTAAAAATTGTACTAACTCCTCTTCTGTATCTTACCATAGCAAAAAAATATCATCAACAAAATGTTTGAACCATTTATCGAACTACAACATCTATTATTGGAGAGAACAAACTTAGTCTCCCAATTCACAAGTGTTAGGTTGGTGTAGCTATTGGCACAAGCAGTGCCCATAGCCATTCCAACCTTCTCTATATAATGGGAGTCACTGAAAATAAAAACATTATTCTCAAGAATAATCTCTAAGAGAGTACAAATGGGTTCAACTTTGCTAGTAATAAAACCATTGGCATATAATATTTCTCTAATAGTCTCAATCCCCCAACTATTGGGGATAACAGTGAATAGACAGGCTACATCAAGTGTGACAAAAAAGCAATGACCAAATAAAACATCTAACTGATTATTCAGCTCTTGCAAAAAAACTTTAGTATCTCTAAGCACAGTATGACAACAGTCTAGCACAATCCGGAGATTTTTTTCAACAAAGATAGAAAGTGGCTCTGTTGGCCAGCCCCTGCTGGACACTATAGGATGCATGGGTGGATGGTGTAAATTCTTATGTATCTTCGGAAGGCCATAAACAAGGGGTACTACTGGATGATCTACTTTGAAATATTCAAACAGTTGTTCAGAGATTAGCCCTGTCATAAGCAGATCACACACATAAAACTGTATTCTATCAAGAATCCCTTTCAACATGGTACCTGTGATAGGGGAGTAGGTGTTCAAGTCACTTAACAGATTCAACATGCACCCAATATACACATCTCTATCAAGTATGACAATCTCACCCCCTTTGTCAGCTGGTCGTATTTCAATACTATTCATGCGTTTCAATTCAAAAAGTGCTTGCCTCTCATTCACTGACAAATTAATAAAGCCTTTAGTGTGATTATCAGAGAACTTGTCCCTGATCTGTTTGTCACAAATATCTAGAAATAATTCAACAGTTGAATTTGTAGGAGGAACAGAAGTACTCGGTTTTCTAAAAACACCTTCAGTCATCATATTATCAGGAAACATACTGTTTAGTGTCAATGTCCTGCCAAACAGGCATAGATCTTTGAGTACATCAGCAAGATCAACTTGTTGAGCTGGAACAAAGTTT
This sequence comes from Protopterus annectens, assembly GCF_019279795.1. NCBI lineage: Eukaryota > Metazoa > Chordata > Ceratodontiformes > Protopteridae > Protopterus > Protopterus annectens. The sequence continues at coordinate 1,366,074,131 of NC_056735.1, read as the reverse complement.
AAACCTCTGTTTAGAACTGAGAGTTGTTCTTCAGTTAAAGTAACAGAAGAGATGGTGTATACTAGACCTGTTTCTGCCTCTTTCCTGTCCTTATTACCTCCTCTTCACTGTGTGGACGTCTCATTTTCAAGTTGGTATACCGATTCCTGGCTCTCCCTCTGATCATGAGTGGATCCTTCAGTAAAAAAGTGGAACATACTACTTCAGGTGCAAGCAGATTCCTTGCTGCTTTAGCAGGACTATTGTGTACCATTGTCATCGATTTAGGTCTAACAACATTTTCAGTACGAGTACTGGTCGAAGACTTGATATTAGCAACATTATCACTAGAATGGTTAGTTTGAATATCTAGTGAATTGTTGGCCACTGGTTCAGATACTGATGCAGTTCTTGTAGTAGCCGATGAAACTGTATGTGCCTGTACTGATTTCATGGAATGTTTATCGTATGACTAATTCATTCCTGTATTATATGGCCTCTGCCCACTTCCTGTTGAGCACTGAGTTTGAACACTATAGCCAGTACCATCTCTCAACCAAGAGAACACATTACCATTTTGGAAATCAAATGTGTCTCTTTGAATTTTTCTAAGTTTGGTGGCTGATAGCCTTTTATCATACCCACTTATATTGTCAAACAAAACTTCCATTTTATCCCCAATGACATCATCTAGATACTTGTCAAGCCTTCTATCTCTCTGCATAAATCAGCCACTTCAGGTTGAAAGAACTCAATAAGGAGCTGCATGCATCTGGCACTGCACTCAAGATTTAACAGCTGCCAGTGTCTCAAAAGTTCAGGAAAGGTTTGTCCATAGCTTGGCAGTCGGCATTGTCAAGACTCTCAGTCCCCTTGGTGCTATGTTCATTTTAAGAGAAGCTTCAAGGTGGAAGCGCTGCCACTGCAGTCGCTTATACCTGTAAAGCTTATTCTCCAAGTCATGAAAATCTTTAAGAAACATCTCATGCGCATTCAAATCATCAGTATTCACTTCATGTTCAAAGCGCAATATTCCACTCAATAATGTATTGACCATATTATTTAAAAGTGAGTAGAAACGATTATTGTACAGTCCTTTAGTAGTCAAAGCAGGAGCTGACTCTTCTGTAACACATAAATCCCCATTTGTAGCAGCCATGCTCGGTGGGAGGTAAACAAACAGTAGCAGTAAAGTGAGAACAAACCTCTGAACCTATAAAGGAACCAATGTAGCAAACAGCAAAATAGTGAAGAAAAAGGCAAACTGGTTCCAACACAGCACTCTTTAATAGCAACACAATAAGGTAAGCGCTTTCACAGATTACATCCGCTTCCTCAGACCAAAATATTAAAACTCAAGTCACATCTTTAAACATTCTAGCAGCCAATGAGGCACACTAATCACTAAACCAATTTAACACATTCATTGCCTTGTCTAAGCAGTGAAGAAACTAACATCAGTGTGTAAATCAGAAACACTATAAAACTTTTAGTTATGTACTCACCATAACTTCAGATGTTTGGGATCCATCTACGCCATCATTCTGAATTCTGAATGATGGGTTCGAGCCCATCCTCGGTTCTCCGACTGCTTATGCCAAAAGAAGCGGGGAATCTCTTTGTGGCTGAGCTACTATATCCCAGGATGCACCACTACCAGTCCTCCCTGATTAAACAGGGATGATACATTGCAGCTCAAAAATTGCTAGGTACATAATTAAAACTGACTCTGGTCTATCACATAAACATAAATACAAATTCTAAAATGTATCAATATTTAAATATACTAAAATATATATATATATAAAATATATATATATATATATATATATATATATAATATATTATATATATATATATATATATATATATATATATACATATATGTACATATAATAAAATCTGTCTAAAAATATGTATATAAAACTGGTCAATCTTGTGGACATATAAAATAAAAACCATAGCAAATATATATATATATATATAAATATATATATATATATATATATATATATAAATAAGAAACCAAGGACATACGTCTGGTACTACTTGGTCAATGTTTCAGTGCTCTAGCTTTTAAAAGGGCTTCAGAGGCACCTTACTATTGAGACCTGGTGGTTTGTCAGCTTGATAATGTATAATCCACTTCTGTTCCACTGATTCTGTCTTATTATTGATGTCACCACCTCTAATACTTTTGTGTATGACTTCTAGAACAAAAAATGTAAACTTATGTGCAGTGCCTTCTTTCGCAACATGCATGGCCAACGCACTTGTTTCCTTAGCATTCCTAATGTCTCTTAGGTGTTCTAAAATTCTCTCCTTGAAGGCTCTATTTGTTTTGCCTATATAGAATGAAAAACAGATAGTACAGAAACAAAAATATACAATGTGCTAGGTATGGCAATCAGCATATAAAGTGGTGCTAATCTCAAAGCCTAATTGTGGATGCACAAAAGTGACCCCCCCATATATGCACACACAAGCCATACATCTCCTGCATGGGTACGTACCCATTCTATCAGATTGTACAGCATTCTGTCTACACTTAGATTTGTAACATAACTGGTTCTTAAGAGATTTGTTATTCCTGAAAGTAAAACTGGGTTATGTCTTTAGTTATGTCTGCAACCTCAAAGGCAATACACAGCTGTGTGCAGAGCTTATTGTAAATGGAGCCACCTAAACTGAGCCAGATTTAGCAAACCTAATGGCTGATAAATTCAGCTCCAGCTTTTCCCCTCTCTCTGTCTCAAACTTCACTCAGAAAGAAGAGATATACTAAGCCTCCAGACACTGGATCCAACCCAGTTTGGTTTTGTAAAGGGCAGATTACGCCTACTCAACCTGGTGGGCTTCTTTGAGAAGGTCACCAAAGCAACAGATTAGGGCAAAATCATTCACACTGCCTACCTTGACCTGGCTAATGCATTTGACACAATACCCCACTCAGGCATTGTCGACAAACTAAGGAGGTTAGGTACAAACCCGTAAGTTACCTGGTGGATTGTCAACTGGTTTACAGATAGGACTCAGGAAGTTAGAATTAGGGAGTCTACCTCTACAAAGAGGATAGTCACAAGTGGAGTCCCTCAAGGATCAGTCCTTGGACCACTCCTTTTTGGCATTTACTTCTCAGATGTCAGGGCCAATGTCAGTGGTCTCTGGCTGACTACATTTGCAGATGGTTGCAAATTAAGAGCTGTCATTGAATCTCACACTGATACAAATGTTCTACAAGGGGGGCTGACATGGACAAACAGCGGGTGTCAGTGCCATGGACTAAAACTAAATGGCAAGAAATGCATAATAGTATCCTTTGGGTAGTTATCCATCCCTGGTAACTATCATATTGACAACACACCCCTTAGAGTTGATCCAGTAGTTAGGGACTTCCGGACACACATAGATAGTAATCTAGCCTTTGACCATCACTTGTCTATAGTGATGAGAAAATAATTTTATGTTGCGCAACTTATAAACAAAGGTATGGCATCTAAGTCCAAGGAAGTAATTGTTCCACTGTATATTCGGCATTCATCAAACCTTTCATTGAGTACAGTTCCCCCTTTGGTATGTATCTAACCAGGCATATCAAACAAATGGAGCATCCACAGAGGTTCCTCACTAAAAGAATACAGGGCATAAGTAAAATGTCCTATGCAGACCACCTCAAGGCCCTGTCCCTGTATTCTGCCTCCTACAGGCTCTTTGTTTCAAACACCTTTACTGAATTATCACTTGTGACATAGGCAAATTTACATTCATATAAAAATAATATTAACAAAACAAACATTATACTTCACATATATTGCTACATATCATATAACCTAAGCAATATTACATAAATTATTCAATTCCTGTTTTTTTGAACAAGAAACATCTTCATTAAATCATCACTTACTACATAGGCAAGTGTACATTTATATAAATAAAAACAAACCACACTCACACAATCCTAGTTGCAAGCATTTTACATCACAAATCATACTGACACACTCCCAGTTGCAAACATTATACATCACTTGTAATCTACCCAATCTTTCTCAATCAAATATTACATAGCTCATTTAAGTCCTGCTGCCTTTTAGGCCTCATTCATCTCTTGTATACATTGTTCCCACAATTCCCATTTATTCCTACGTAGTTTGCTTGCACCCTTTTCTAAAGATCTAATTTCCGGTTGTTTTATCTCTGTTGCTATATTCATTACTTCCAGTATAGCTGGTTTAGATTTTGATTTCAATTTTCTAGTAACTGCTTTTTTAGCAACCACCATTATTAGACACAGCAAGGCCTTACCATGTCTAGGCAATTCTGACTGTGTATCATAGCTCAGAAAAATCATCTCCCTTGTCAGACTAATCTGCCCACCAAGCATCTCTGACAGAGCCTCCCGCAGGGAGTCCTTAAAGTCATCAAATCTCCGCACTCCCAGAAAATATGTTCCCAATTACCTCTTTCTCCCCTTCACACCTCCAACACTTATTGACTACCTGAGGAAAAATTCTATGGAGTCTACTTAGGGTATAAAAATATCTTCTAGATTTTGTTGCATATTTGGAAGACATACATATATCCTCCCTTTGTTTCTTTGTGAATTGCTTATCCAATCTCTTTTCCCAATCCTTTCTTACCTCCTCTGATTGATTCTTATAATCATTGTGCAATATTTTATATACTCTACTAAGTATTCCTTTTTTAATGGCAGCTTCTGT